>NC_056744.1:985330439-985609157 GCF_019279795.1 Protopterus annectens
GCTGTGATACCCTCATACATTTGCTGTTGTAACAGGGTTTGTTGTGACATATGTCCTATGAGGGATATGAAGTCAGTAACTCTTATGGCTGTCACCAAGTACTGACTGCAATCCTCAGACTATGCTTCTGCAGTTCTAAGATAGGTGATCTGTGAGTAACACAAGAAACATGACTCCAAACACTGGCCAGTCTGCAGATAACCCTACAGGTGGGAGTTTCCTTAAACACATAACACTGTCATGACAGGTATTAAATCATGTAGACCAGCCATATCCACACAAACTCTGTTAAACCAACATTACTCCAAATGCAGAAGAGCAACACTTACATTCTGTAGTCATGTCTGGAACATCCCCCTCCTGTTTGTTGGCCTGTCTCCACAGTGTATGTTGTTACAGGTATATCCCACTACCATCTGTGATGCTGTTTGCTAAACACTGACATGAAGTCCTGCTCACAGTGAATGAAAAGGGCCAACACCCACATGATGTTCCTAGTTATAGGAGTGTGTTTCCATGCAATTGGCTATGGGTATATTATCACAGCTGTTCCACATGCAATCAGCTAGTGGGCAACTGCAATTTATGCAGAGGCCATCAGGTGATCATGAGCATCACTTACAAAACACAAGCTGCTGCCTAAGCAATGCAGGTATACTTCTCCACATCCACCAGAGAGGGAGTGAGAGAGACAGACAGAGACAAAGTAAGACAGCGAGGGGGTGGGAGAGTAAAACCTAAGCATGTTTGTGTCACACACTTACCAGTACGGGGTTTCAAACCCCTGCCTGACTATGTATTGCTATCACATGTCTATGCAGTTATTACATGCGCCACAGAGCTTACATGTTGGGGAGCTGTCCAAAGATATATTCGATGGTGAGTGACATCTGCAACAGTGATAAAGGAGGGATAGGGTAGGTGTAGTACACGTGCCTGTCCACATGAACAGGTGTCTAGGTCGACACAACCACACTGTCTCAGGGACACACACACATTATCACAGTTGGCAAGGTCAGGATTCGACTTCCTAACTAGCTAGCTTGCCACAATACAGTAATATGCAGGTATCACATGCACCACAGGGGTTATCAAGATGATATATGGGCAAAGGGTATGTCAAGGTGTCTGACATCAGAAAGCATGCTTCAGTAGGCCAATGGGAGGTGTAGTGAGTGCGAATAATGTCCAAATCATTATACTACACACACACACACACACACACACATTGCCAGTACTGACATGCATGGATGCATTGCTTCACATGTGTGTAGTGGTTGACTGTGCCAGAAGGCTGTTCAAGGCTAGGTAAAGGATATACCTTGGCATCAGGCCACATGACAGTGGTCTGCAGTGTGTCTCAGGGGTGTAGTGTCTGGATTGGCCCACACAAGTAGGTACTGTATTCACCATACAGTCATCTGAGTTACTATTGTGGGTGGCCAATGCCGTGCAATGCTTGCCATGTATGTGTTCTATAGTCCATGACATGGACAGTGTCTGGGATGTGCACACGTACCATATGCATGTTCTGTGACATGTGGAAGTGTACCTGGGATGTCTGGGTTGACCTCTGGAATTATAGATAAGCTCACTAAACTAGGTATAAATCTCAATGTCACAAGATGGGTTGCCAACTGGCTCACAGACAGAACCCACACTGTGAAAGTAGCAGACTCCAAATCTGACTTCAGACCAGTGACAAGTAGAGTACCACAGGGTTCAGTCCTGGGTCCTCTCCTGTTTGGCATCTACTTCTCTGAAGTACAGGCTAACACAGAAGGTCTTTGTCTAACAAAGTTTGCAGATGACTGCAATCTAGGAGCCACAATCGAAACTCCTAACAATGTGGACATACTACATGAGCCACGTAGAAGGATTTCCTGACCACTGTGGCGATGTGATTATCAAAGGAGAGACTACTGTCCACCTGTGTCCCAAGGTCTCATCACATTTTCAGCATTAAGTAGACTACCAGCTATGTGGTAGCTCATACAGAGTTTTTACCAAAGGGGATGACAATGCACTTTTTGGCATTGAGCTTGAGGCCATGGCTTTGACACCAGGCATCTGTCTCAATGAGGCCCTTTTATAGGATATCCACATCATTAGGAGTTTCAATTATGGCTCCTAGTTTGCAGTCATCTGCGAACTTCATTAGCCAAAGACCTTCTGTGTTAGCCTGTACTTCAGAAAAGTAGATACCAAACAGGAGAGGACCCAGGACTGAACCCTGTGGTACTCCACTTGTCACTGGTCTGAAGTCAGATTTGGAGTCTGCTACTTTCACAGTGTGGGTTCTGTCAGTGAGTCAGTTGGCAACCCATCTTGTGACATAGGGTTTTATACCTAGTTTAGTGAGTTTATCTATAATTCCAGAGTGGGGGTGTCAAAAGCTTTTGCAAGATCTAGATAGGCTGTGTTAACCACCTTACCCTCATCTACAGCTTTGGTGACTGCTTCAAAGAAGTCAATCAGGTTTAGGAGACATGATCTGCCTTTTACAAACACGAACTGGGAGGGGTCCAGAGTTTGGAGATTACCAATGTCTTTGTTTATAAGTTCCATGATGATACATTTCATGGCCTTGCAGACCAGGTTCATTAAGCTAATGGGGCGGTAGTTCTCGGGGTCCGTGGTGGCTCCTCTTTTGTGGAGTGGGATACTCATCGCTGTGTCATTCAGTGGGCACAAAGCCTGAGGTGAGGCTATGATTGAACATGGTGCTTAGGTGGGGTGCCAGTTCATTCTGTAGTTCATCTAGAACGCAGCCTGGGATGTTGTCAGGTCCCATGGATGCTGTGTTCTTGGCTTTGGATAGTGTGGTTTTTACCTGTGCAGCCGTGATTACAGGAACTTTGCATTCTTCCGGTATAGAGATGGGCCCTTTAGCGGTGTGTGTGTGGGGGGGTAAAGATAGCACTGAACCTATCTGCCAGGATGTTGGCAATATCAGTTGGTTCTGTACATTTAGTGCCATTGTGCTGTAACTCAGAGCAGATCTGAGTGTTGCCATTGAGATTCTTGACAAAGCTATAGAATGTTTTGTGGTTGTTTATAAAATCAGTGGCAATTTTGTTTTCATAACTAGCTTTGGAGGATTTTATGAGGGATCTCAGCTTCTTACTGAGGCTGACCAGGGAGTTCTTCCAGTCATGGGCTTTTACTCTTTTTTGCAACAGTTTCTTTCTTCTGTTGTAGAGTTTGTTTATGGCAAGGGACCACCGGATTGGCTTCCTTTTTTTTGGAGGATAGCATCGTGGTTCTGTTAGGGATAGCATGATCCATGCACTCATGTAAGTCCTTATAAAGTGCATTTGTGTAGGATTCAGCAGTTGTACCTCTATTGTCCATCTGCATGAGTGTCGTGAATTTTGCCATTTCTGTCTTAAGAAGCGTGAAGTTGGCTTTGGAGAAATTTTTTATGGTGGTTTCCCTAATGGGAGGTGGGGGCGGGATGTGGATGTCTAGGCTGATTAGCTTGTGGTCTTATGTGACCGAGGAACTGACCTCTGGTGTGGAACACTGGTCAAAAATGTTGGTAATGACCAGATCTAGGATATTGCTGCCCCTGGTGGGGGTGTGGATAAGTTGATCCAAGGAGTTGGAATTTATGAATTCCAGAAAACGTTGAGCAAAAGATTTGGTACATGAGTAGTTTTCACAGTTAATGGTGGGGTAGTTGAAATCACCCATTATGAGGGTGTTGGGTTGTATCCTAATATTTTCCAGTGTATCAACAAATGAGGAGTGGGAATCCTGGGGCATGGTGGGGGATCTGTAGCAAGTTACAATTTGGATTGTGGTCTTGCCCAGAGTTAGCTGCACTTGGATAATCTCGGATGCATTATGCTGAGCAACTAGCTTGGAGGTCTGGATATCCTTAATGAATATGGACTCACCTCCACCTTTAGTGTTTCGGTCCAGCTTAGGTGGCCAAAAGGTGTGGTATGAATTATAGCTTGGTAATGCAGGGGTGCTCTCTGGAGCCTTGAACCAGGTCTTTGTCACTACACAGATGTCAATGTTCTTCATTTTAAGGAGTGCCTCGAGTGAATGCATTTTGAGGTTTAGAATTCTAGCACTGAGTAGCATTACCCTCAGATTTTGCTTGCTTGTACCCGTTACAATGGTGAATTTGTCATTTGGACCTTGCCTAAAAAAGGCACTATAGGTGTGGTAAGAGCCTTAGCTAGTATCCAGAATCCCAAGGGTGACAGGTGCAGGCCGTCTCTCTCGATCATGTCATCCCAAGCAGACAGATAGTGGATCCCTTTAGAATGACACCAGAAGCTTAGCCAATTGTTGAAGTCAATCATTTCGTCCTTGTACTGTGGTATCATTCTGGGTGATGGCAGGATGCTACTCAGGGCTAGGGTCATACCTGCCTGGGCTACAAGATCAGAGAGCTCCTCCATGTCTCTTTTCATGTAGTCCATTGAGGTACGTCTCAGATCATTCACACCATGTACAATGCCCAAATAATGTGCTGCTAACCTGTATGTGCAATTCCAAGGGTGTGTCCATTTGGCAGTTACATATTATACACTGTCTGGGGTACTTCCCCCTGTGTACTGCATGTATGTCTGGGCCCACATTCATGCCATGTCCATGTTTCAGATGGTGACACATATTACTTCCAAACATTTACTATGGCTTACAGCTGGAATGTGTTTTGCTGGGAAGCATTGTTTTTGGCACTGCAGTTTTGAGAACTTGGCCCTGTCATCGGCAGTACTGGCCAATGGCCACCAGGACAAACCTCACCATGCATACATACTGACCACTCTCACACAATATACAACACACACCAAGCTTTCACACAGCCCTGCATATTGTACACTACAATCTATCCTGCTACCTTGGCCAGCTCAGATAATCTGTGCTTCACTATTATACCTACACATATGTTACTACATTTCTACATAGGATTGGGAGGGCACACCTGACTGTTGCTACATAGGATTGGAGGGGGCACACCTGACTGTTACTACATTTCTACATAGGATTGGGGGGACACACCTGACTGTTACTACATTTCCACATAGGATTGGGTGGAGCAATACATACTACTCCATTTGGCAACTGATAGGGAGAATGACTTACCTTGTGGCTGTGCCAGTATTGAGGATGGTGCTGGAGGGCTGAGTATGTTGGATGCACATAGTACACTCCCTATACATGGTTAAGCACAGGTAGTGTCATGTTTGGCATCCCTTTTACTGTATGTGCGAGTCAGAGAGAGGTGTCATTCCCTGGGTTCCTACAATGTCAGTGTATGTGCTATGCATTGCCTCTTTGCCATGGCCTGGGCATACTGGGCATGCCTCCTTCTGCCTACTGGGACAGGCTCAGGTTGTTCCTCCTCCGAGTCACTCTGTGCCTGTGCAGGCCCTGCCTCATGCTGTTCCTGCTGCAGCTGTTTCTGCAGAATCATATTGTCTAGCATGGCACATACGATGACAATTTGGGTATATGTAGCTGGTGAATACTGCAAGGCTCCACCCGATGTGTCCAGGCACCTGAACCGTGACTTGAGCATCCCAAACACACGCTCTATTATGATTCTGGTCTGTGCGTGTGCCTCATTATGGAGTTCTTTTCAGGTGTATGCGCATTTCTGATGGGTATCACCAGCCACAGCTCCAGTGCATAACCAGCATCCCCCACTAGATGGCCATAAGGGATGTCTCCACTGGCAAATCTCTGGTACAACTGCATCAGATGCCAGATGTGGCAGTCGTGATAGCTTCCAGGGCAGCCAGCACACACATTCATTATAATGCCCTGGGCATCGCACATGACCTGGCAGCTGATGGAGGGGAAGCCACTGCGGTTGATGTAGACCCTACCCCGCTCACCACGTGGTGCTTTGATGTGTATGTGCGTGCAGTCTATAGCACCCACTACCTCAGGGTATTCTGCTATTTGGTGGAGGAGATGCACATTGCTGGCCAATGCCTCACAGCTGTTGTGGAAATATATGTGCTCACTGGCATGTGCTGACGTGGCATCCAGGAACTGGTGGAGTACCCTGGATATTGATGCCTGTGAGATTCCCATGATATCCCCAGTTGGCCTTTGGAAGGTACCTGTTGTAGTATTCTTAGGCCTACACATACCTTGGTATTCACTGGGATGGGTTCCCCTCTGCTAGTTCTGTGTGTGAGGTGTGGCCAGCACAGCTCAATAATTTGCTGTAAGAGGTCCCTGCCCACCCTATAGTGCTCCACTATCTCCAGCTCATGTAGCCCCTGGTAGGTTACCCTGGGTCTGGATACTCTTATCCTTTTCCTCACTGTGGGTTGGTCGTCAGCATTCTCATCCTCACCACCCTCAGCCTCTTCCACATGTTGATTTATGATAGCTGCTGCAGCCCCTATCATTTTGTTGCTTTTGTTTGGTAAAATGTCCCCACTTGTGTACACCGGTGGTGTAGAGTTTGTGGGAAAAACCAGAGGGCAAAGATGTTTTCATAGTTTATAGTGGTGTGTTGGGCTGGGCTGTTGCCTGTGTAATTGGCTGATTCTAATACATTTCACCTGCCAGCTATGCTAGTTCTCCTTGATTACCTTCCTACTGCTGTTTTCCCTTCACATTGCCTTCCTGTTTAAGCCCAGGGCACGCAGCGCAAACACAGTGCTCAGATGTGCACAGAGCTGCTATCGCCTGGTTTACTTTTTTTTCCCCCTCTAAAACACGGTGTGCACATCCGCTTAGGCAATGTAAAGAGTGTTAGGCAGCCTCAAGCACACCCCCTTGCTTAGCTCTGCTAAACTAAAGGCAAACCCGAGCCACAGGGCTCCAATAAGCTTACAGTATTGTAAAAATAAATGAAGAAACACCAAATCAACAGTATGCCTGACACACCCCTCTATGATGTCAGCTAGATCTTAGGCTTGCACCATGGTCTTCCTGCACTGACACGGTTGGTGCAGGCTAGCCATGATGGGGGAATCTAGGATTCAGTATCATTCCCCTCATTTGCATAGGATTGCCTGCTAATGCCTAGTTACAAGTTCCACATTGAGCCTTCCCCCTTAGCAACCACTATTCACTGGCCATGTTGTCTTCTGCCTTCCACTGAGTATAATGGCAAAATTGTGATTTTGGATAGAATGTTTATTTGAAGGTTATTTATTTATTTTCGGCCTGATCCCATTTGCTTGCCGCTGCCTTATGCGTAAACAGCCAAAATTGGCTAAAAAAAAGTTATTTTTTATTTTTGCAACTGTTTTCCATGCCAATGGCCATATATTTGGCCACTAGCATGCTTTTCACATTGGGTCTATATCATAACATTGAAGTTGCAAAACCTCAAAAGTTATGATATCGAACCCAAAACCTTGAAGACTGAGAACAGTGAAACTGCGGAACATCAAATTCTTTCCCAGGGAAAGAATTTGGTGGGCCATTTCCGCGGTTTTGCTATTTCCTCCACTGTGGTGCAATCTCAGAGTTGGTATATTTAAGTTGGGTGGGTGTGTGGGGCACAGCCTCCCACATTAGACATAGTTAGTAGTGGTTGTGTTTTGTGCTGGAACAGCGATTTTTTTTCCCAGGGAAAAAAATCACCGTTTTCAGCTTTCGGAGTTTTCAGTTTTCACGGTTAAAAGTTTGATGTTATTGTGTTTTGATCATGTGATATAAACTCTTCCACATTATATACGCCCTTTATTTGGAGCTGTCATGGCTCCATTTTGAAGTTTGCAGAAATGTACTTTGTTACTAACCAATTACATTTCTGCAGACTACACTAGTCCTGCACGGCTGGCTGCCAGCTTCCTGGATCGCAAATTCACCTCATTTGCATGGTTTTCACCTGCAAATGGGGTAATCTGCATACAGGAGCGGTGTCCATGCAGGAATAGTGCAGGAATGCTTGTGCACGTCCCGGGAACTTATTCCTGGATCGCACGGTGGCTATATTGCCTCCAGCAGCTCCTGCACTATTCCTGCATGCCGTGCAGAGCTTGCTGAATTCTGGGGTCAGCCTTGTGTGACAGCTGCAGGCGAGTCAGTTTCAGGTATATTTTGTGGAACAGATGGAGGGGAATGAGGGGTAAAGTTTGAGCTGAATTTATTGGCCAGCAGGTGTGGTTATCTTTATCCTTATTAATTTCTCCAGGTCTTTTGGGTTTCTAATACCATGACAGGAATGGACCCCATTCCTAAGTCAAAGTACAATTAAAGTTCATGAAATTAGTATTGTTTCACTCTTTGATTTTAGCCAAAAGTGCTCTTCGCAGCACCCGCAATGTGCGCAGTAATGAATACTTCTGCAATCCGTACGGTGTTACATGAATTGGTAACATAGCTAAATACAATTGTAAATTCTTTTTTATAAGACCAGTTGCTCCTACTACTATTGGAACTGTCTGGGTATCTTTCTTTCACATGGCTCTTGTTTCTGCCTGCAGATAGAGGTATTTTTTTTTTTCAAATAATTTTTTTTTGTTTTCCAAATAAAATCAATGCAGACAGAATAGAAATACAAAACATTCTAAGTTAAAAACATGTGGATGAACTTGGGTAAGGAATTACATTCAGTACTAGAATACAGTTACAAAATAAATTACATCTAATAGGGATTTCCAGATTTTGCGAAATAGGCTTTCTTCCTAGGACCATTGATAATGAATTTTGAGCTGATATATACTTTAATGCCATCTCTTTGAAACCCTGCCAGCACATTTTATCAATTATTAGTGATGTAGAGTTTGATTAAAGAGCAGAGGGTGATGAGAATGTGAAGGTGAAACTTAGGCATCTTGAAAAGGGGAATACTCAATATGGCTGTGTCAAGAGAGAATGTGTGAGTTAACCAAAAGGGAATACTCAATATGCTGTTTGCCAAGAAGAGTGGGAGTTGTAGCCTTTTTTTTTTAGCACTTTGAGAGAACACCATAATTTATAGGAATGATTACAGTGCCACATAATATGAAGAAGATCTGCGCTCAAGCAAGGGCAGCATGTACAAGCGGTGGAGTTGTTAGGATTAAATTTATTGAGTATTCAACATCAATTGGGTATACAATAGTTTTTTGAAGGGAGAAAGTTCAAGGGTGGTTTTTATGGCTAGAAGTTTTTGATCCTCCGTAATGGGAGAACCCACATTGTCCCAAAAGGTGGAGAAAAGGCAATTATTATTATCTAGTAATGGTTTAAGTATATTGTAAGAGGAAGAGATAGTTTTTTTTGGGATTTGAAAGTGTAGAGATAACTTCAGATAGTTTATTGATTTCCAGTGAGTCAGATGGAATGCAGACAACTTGAGAAGATATGGTTTCATGTAATTGACGGAGGATAACTGTGTATTTGTTATTGGCTTTGAGGGTTACACGTAATTCTGTGATCGATAGGGACTTATGTTTAAGAAGGTCCCAAACTGTAAAGTCCTTGATAAGGGGGAATTTAGAGAGATCAAACATATTGTTATTAATTTTAAGATTTGGATTCAGATGTAGTGGTTGTAGAAGGGGGAGAATGTTTTCAAGATTAATGTCCTTAATCAATTTTTGAAATAATCTAATTTTATGCTTCAATAAGGGAAGTAGTTTGGAATTATATAGAGAAATATGGGAGAGAAATGGGATAGCTTTCGGGTTGATTTTATTGGAGGTAACATGGCGGTGTCATATCTTCAACCAGACAGGAGTATGGCTGAGTGAATTAGAATGCATGTTAGAAACGGACCATAATCTGTTTGAGCAAATAATTGTATAATACAAATGAAAATTTGGGAGACCCACCCCTCCTTTCTCTTTGGGTAGAGTAAGTTTAGAGTAAGAGATCCTGACTCTCTTGGGAAACCAGAGAAATTTTGCGATGTTATTATTAAATTTGAAGAAAAGGTTATTTGATATCATTATATTCGTAGCATTAAATTGGTAGAGAAGTCTCGGTAGAATATTCATTTTCACAATGGCTACTTTAGAAAGAAAAGGTAATTTAAGAAGTTTCCATCTTTGTAGGTCTTGGCATATAGTAGCCCAGGATTTTAGTAAATTATTTTGAAGAACAGAGGCTTGGTTGTGTTCGAAATTAATGCCGAGATATTTGATACTATATGAGATATGAAAGGAAGATTCAGGGAAAAAAAAAGGTTTATGGTTAATTGGGAGGATAAATGATTTTTTCTTATTAATTTGAAGGCTAGAGACACTAGAAAAGTTATTAATTGCATTTATAATTTTTGGTAAGTCAGAGTTGGGATACTGAAAGTATAAATTCAGATCATCGGCAAAAGACGATAAGGCAACTTGTGTATTCAGAATTCTGGGGATAGTGTGGTGTGTATTCTGAACAATATATAGAAAGAAGGGTTCAATAAATATATTAAAAAGGAAAGGAGAAAGTGGGCAACCTTGTCTTGTTCCATTAGTAATCAGAATCGTGTTAGATCTTTTTTTATTAATATATAGGGAAGTATAAGAATTTGTATAAAGAATTCTGATCATATCTATAAAAGTTTTAGGGATATTGAAGTGGGACATGGTGGAGAATAAGAAGTCCCAGTTTACTAGAGTTAAGGTATATAAAGGATTTTTATCTCTTTTAGTAAAGTGTATTAGTGAGTCCAGCGTTAAAGTATTGTCCCATGTATGTCTGTTACTCATGAAACCAGCTTGATCCTGAGATATTATATGTGGCATTATCTGTTTGAGTCTGTTGGCCAGAATAGCTGCAAATATTTTAATATCTACGTTAATAAGTGAGATGGGTCTGTAGCTGTGAGGATCTGTTTTGTCATTATTATTTTTTAAAATTAAAATCGTTTTAGAAATATTCCAGTGTAGGTCAGTGATTCCATTTCTTATAATAAAGTTGAATACCTTAAGAAGAATAGGGGCAGTTTTTAAACTAAAGGTTTTAAAGAAGTTAGTAGTAAACCCATCTGGACCAGGAGATTTGCCTAATTTGAGATTATTAATGACATTTTGAATCTCTTGAATATTAAACGGAGCGGATAAGAGGGACGCCTGATCTGGATTAAGGGAAGGGGCAGCAATTGAGTTGAGAAAGGTTTCTACTTTTTTGCTATAAATATCGGAGTAAAGGTTATGGAATAATTGAAATATTTCAGAATCTGATTTGTAAAGTTTCTCCTTATATTGGAGGATGGAAATTTTGGCAGCACTATTGTTATTTTTAAGTATTCTAGCCAGAGTTCTCGAAAGAATTTGTGCCCATTCAGAATATGTAGCAATAAGTCTTTGTTCCTGAAGAGAGTAATTATGAGAGTGTAGATCAAGTAATTCTTTGCGTGTTGCTTTAATCAAGTCTTCTGAATTTGAGTCAGGATGTGAGATAGAGGTATTTTACGAATTTGTGTCTCTCTGTACGCAAGACACTGTAGTCACTAGGTGTGGCGATTTCAATGATCAATGCTACTTTTGTCTTCTTTTCTTGGACCACTATATCTAGTTTTCTAGCATCTATCTTTTGGACTGTTGGTATTGGGTGATTCCACGTGATGTAAACTTTATCATTTTCTATAATTCATGTTTCCAGTGCTTTTCAGCCACTTTGATACCATAATGTTTGCACAATCTCCAGTGTAACAATCTCGCCATATTATTATGCCTTTCAGTATACAGTCCCTCTGCCATTAGAGAGTAGCAACTAGCAATAAGGTGTGTAACTGTTTCCAATACGGTTCCACAAAACCTGTCTGTTTCTCCCACATGTTCAATGAACTTAGTAAACCATCGTGTACGTAGCCCACTATCTTGGGCTTCCAATATTAACCTTTCATTTCTTGATGTAAATACACCTCTCCTTAACCATTCCTCTGTTCGTTCTTGATCAACATGAGGCTCTTCCAGATGTTTTCTATACTTGCAACTATATTTATGTTTTTTTCCACATTTCTTGCCTTCTCATCTGATCCTTCACCTTATATTCTTTCTATTGTTTTTTAGCACATTCAGTTGTTGCCTGATTTTTATCCACTTGTGGTTTGATTTCCATTCCTGCTTGATGGCGATATGCTTCTGCTAAATTAAGCAGAGATGTCATCTTAGATTTATTCTCCTCATGTTTCAGAACTTTCACCACATTTGGATCTTGTGAGGTCAGTAGATATGTGGAGTCTCACGACTGTAGATCTATACATGTAATCAATTTCAAGGAGGTCCATCCCTCCTTCAGAACGAGGAATATATAATCTTGGTATACACTGATTTTGATAAATCATTTGGTGAGCATGAAGCATCCTTCTTGCTTCAACATCCAATCTACCCAACACTTTTTGGGGCCAGTCAATCATTCCAAAACTATAAGTTAGGACAGGAAGAACAAATTGATTTATAGCTTGGATCTTGTTCCTAGGTGTCAGTGCTGTTTTCAGGATTAATTTAAATCTTCTAAAGTACTCCATACTAAGCTTTATTCACATTTGTTCATGTTTTATTGCTGATCCTTCATCAATTCCCAAGTATTTATACACCCCCTCTTGCTCAAGTTCTTTTATATCACATTCTTGTCCCAAACTGCTGTTTTCCCGGTGCTGCAATTTTCCTTTTTTAAAGGTTGTTTTTGCACATTTATCAAGACCAAATGACATTCCAGTATCATCTGAAAAAGTTTTGACAACCTGTAGCTGTGCTTTCAATCCTTCATCTGATGAGCTATACAATTTTAAATAATTGACAAAGAGAAGATGCAAAGTCATTATACTTTGCTTTTTTCTAGAAGCCAAATTATAGCCATGACCTAAGCTGTTAAGTAAACTGTTTAATGGATTAATGGCAAGGCAAAATAGCAACGGTGACAGGGAGTCACCCTGGAATATCCCCCTTTGGATTTTTATCCCTGGGATAATAATCCCCCCTTTATCATGGATTAATTGCAAAGTGGTCTGCCACTGTTTCATGGTTACTGTAATGTAATCAATCAGTGTAGGATGTACCTCATACATTTTTAAGCACTCTTTTATCCATGAATGTGGGATACTATCAAATGCTTTTTTTATAGTCTTTATCCTCAGTGTAGGTAACACCATTGTCATTCGGCTCAGCACATTGCTCCATTGTGCTTCTGAGATTACGAACATAACTCAAAAAGGTCTTGTGATTGCCTTTGGCTCAGTCACGTGAATACTTTTTTTATTTTTAAATCCTTCCAGTTGCAAACAATTAACATGAAATTGTACTGTTGTAAAAGTTTATTTTTATGCTGCTTTATTATATGTAAGCCACGCACACTTTTATAAAATTTTATTACTGTTCACCTAAAACAGATGTTTACTACTGATGGACACTGCACTTACATATGAAACAATAAGCCAGAATACCATGTTCTCATAAGGGTGTTAACAACTAACACGCTGGCAAACTCCTTGCTTGTGGGCAGAGGTAACAATGAAAAATTAAAGCTAAAAATCCTATAGTTACCTGCAAGGGGCATGGGAGCCAGTCATATCTCAGACTAGAAATATCACTGTAGAACCCTTTTCTTTTGCACAGTTCTAGTTACCAGTGCCATGTTAGTTTCTGTGGTGAAGCAAAGGTGTTGTTCTTGTCCACCCACTAGGAAGCAAAGTTGCTTGCTAGAGAATTTTCCAGCAGGTTAGGTTTGGTCAAAGAAAGAAGCCTGGAGTCAATTCATTCCGGACCAGTTCTTTATTCAGTGCAGTTAGGTAGATGAGCACTTTCTTAGACAGTGATCAGCTGAGCTACAATTTATCATGAACAATATAATATCGTGAACAATGTAAGGCAGGCAGTAATCTTAGCTATGCCCCTGGGTGGGAGGGGCCAAGGGGTGCACCCTTCAGGAAGTTTGGACTGCCTTCTGTCCATCACCCTTAAGGTGCTGGTATAATGATGAAAATACTAAAATAAGAAAATCATGTCTTGTTTTATTACACTTATCAAACCTAGTAGAATGTGTTATTATTGTTACTTATAGTTTATAAGTCTTAAGCAGTCATCAGTTTTTCAGTCCATCTGAATACCGAGAATTATATGCATATTAAAAAATACATTTGCCAACATTTCATTTTCAATAAATCAGTAAGTTGTAAAAGCTGCGTGTTTTTTAATGAGGCCTACAGTAAACATTAAAATGCTAAAAAGAGCTTTTGCTACAGAGGTGCTTTGTCAGATTTGCCTGTCTGGATAGTAGGGTGCATTCTAGGGAATGACAGCAAACCTACAACATCAGTATGATTATGACAGACTCTTACAGACTTTCAAGAGCTCAAGAAAACCATCACACAGAATTGGATTATTATCCAGGACAATAACACACTCAGCAAAGTACTTCCACCTAAACCTAGAGTTACTATTAGAAGGAACAGGAACATTTGGGATTTTGTTGAATATAACAGCAATCCAATAACCCCAGAACGTCCACGAGGCACCTTCCGTTGTGGTCCACCGTACTGTAAGTATTGCCAATATGTGAGTGGCAAAGATGTTTTTTTACTGCACTTATAACAAAAAATTCTACAGATGTAAACCCTACGGAAACTGCAGAACAGAATTTGTTGTCTATAGAGCACAGTACCATAGATGCCAGGCTTTTGCATTGACAAAATTATCAATACACTTAAAACTCGGTTTGCAAGGCATTACAGACATCAGACAGGACTTACCCGACAGCACTTTAGCAATGGATAAGCCTGGCCACAACACATTTTCCTTCTTCATCATCAAATAGCTAGCTGGAGATCCATACGAAGGTAAAACCAATGACAGACTAGAAAAAAATGGAACTTGAATGGCAAATCATGCTCCAAGCCACACTCCACCAGTATATAGAATGAGACCTGCCCAATGTACTACCTGGTTATAGAAGAAGCAGAAGCACCAGAGATCAATTTGCTAACATCTATCAGAAAACACAGAAAGGGGAATTACAGATATATTTACTTCTGCTTTATCAGTTACTCAAAAGCCTTTGATTGTGTTCGTCACAATAGGCTGTGGTAAGTTCTTGCAGAAATGGGGATACTAAGTAAACTTATTTGCCTTTGGAGGAATCTGCATGCAGACTAAGAAGCAAAATTTAGAACAGAATATAGACTAACTGACCAGCTCAAAACTGGAGAAGAAGTTTAAGGCTGTATGCCCTCATTTTACTTATTTAACTTATATGTTGAATATATCATTCAAAATGCTGGATTAGATTAATTAGTAGCTGGAAAGAAAATTGCCAGAAGTAGTAACAACCTACGATACAAGAATATTCTAAAATAACAGCTGAAAGTGAGAGTTTAAAAGCATGTTGAGAAAGATGAAAGTAGAAAGGTCAAAAGCTGTCTTGCTGCTCAACATAAAAAAAACAAAAACTAAGTTCTTTGCAAACAGATGCAGACAAAGTGGAAGCAGTGAAGGATTTTATTTTCCTGTGGACAAAGATCTCTTCTGTTAGTAACCACAGCCATAAAATGAAAAGATTGTTTGCTTATTAGGACAAAAGCTATAGCAGATTTAGATAAGATCTTAAAAAGAAGAGAGCATTGTATTGTCAACAAAGGTTTGTATAGTCAAAGTTATGGTCTTCCCAGTAAAAACACATGGCTGTATGCTAAAAAGTCAATGCTTCCGAAATGTAATGATGGAGAAAACATTTGAGAATTTTATGGACTGTAAGATCAAATCAGTCAATAGTTCAGGAAATAAAGACAGGCTGTTCATGGTCTCACAGCAAAACTAAATCATAGATACTTTGGCCACAGGATAAGGAGAGACAGGAAAGAACGAAGTCAAAGAAAGAGTCTGGCAGAGGCTAAAAGGGAATAGATGGGTAGCTGCAGTGGTGGTGCTGCGGTAGCATTGTCACCTCATAGCAAGACGTTGTTCCGTTCGATTCTCAGCTAGAGCGTCTTCTGTGTGGAGGCATACGTGAATGGGGCATGCCATCATTGAAGGTTGTGTGTCAGGGCTGGTAAACCGGTACGTAAAAATCCACTACCAATCATTAGCGGACTGGAGTTCCAATGTGGTGACCCCTAATCAGGAAAAGCCGAAAGACACAAACAAACTAAAGAGGTGAATATGAATCTACAAAATCTAAAACAAGCATCTGTTAACCGTCAGGCTGGGTGTGGAAAAAAAAGTGTCCTGGAAATCAGAGAGTCAAACATGGATAAATAAGGAAATATTTGTTTGAGAAAAGTTGCCTCGATCATGGGAAGTCGTGGGCTAAATATTAGCTATTGATTCCATTTTGAGAAATGTACTCATTTTGTGCATGCTGACATTAAAGTAGTAGCCCACACTTATGTTATGCACTGTGAATTGTTTACTCTGAGCATGCATGGGTATGTTTTCAGAATATTGTGTATGCTCATATTGTTTACTTCTGCATTCATAATTACAAAATGACAGCTGGTTATTACAGACTAGTAGTAATACAGCATGCATGTCCTGTTGCATTTAGTGGTGATCACATTTCTATAACAGTCATCTAGACTTGCAAGATAATGTGTATTTGCCAACTTGTTACATGTTTCCCTACAATACGCATTCAGGACTTCATTATTATAGTAACCAAAGATTTTCCAACACTATCACTGTAAGTATCCTCCAAACCATAAACCTTGAGCTTCCTCTAGACATTATATGAATACTCAACACCCCAGAGATAATAACTATAATGCTCCACTGTAATATACATATGCACACATGTATTAAATAAACAATATTTAATACAACACTTTTACTACCAATTTACATTCAAATACAAATTCATTGAATGTTATCCTGCACCCCCCTAAAAAGAAAAAGAAAGTACACAATATTTTAAGACTTACTTAAAAAAAAGATCTAAGTAACCTCACTGAGGCTGGCTTCATTATTTGAGAAACTATGTATCAGTGTCAAAAGCTGACAAATACATTCAGTCATGACTTTGTCTATGAATCATGTGACCAGACTATGCTGGGGCAGGTTGTCTCAAAATAACTGGTATTTGTTGCTAAGAACTGTGGTGCTACTGGACCTCTGTGTGACTTTCTATATTGATGTGGTACAGAAGTTTTTCACAGTGTGATCACCGCAACTAAAAGTCAATGTGTCTTCCCTTGTTGATTTAGAGGGTCATATGTTTGCAGTGCCTTATATACACATTAAAGAACATTAACGAACCACATAAATGGAATATCCCTAGGTATGCTGGAGTGATGCAGGAATAAAAGTGGTAGGGGGTTTAAGCTGAAATCTACAGGGGTCCACAAACCATTTATAATGACCCTGGAGTTACCCCTTGCAACAAACATTACTAGCCAAATTAATGTATTCTTTTACTGCCTTCATTGTAACAGTTGGCCGCACAGGGAAATAAAATTCTCACATGTTCTGTATGCTCCATTTTGTCAAGCACACTTTTAAAGACAGAAACACCATGGTTTAAATCATCCGATTTGACAGTTCTTAGAATATGATGAAACTTTGTTTAAATTTTCTCACAGGAGAGACTGCCAATTAGCAGTTCCTCTTTTTTCTCAGATAAGAGGAAATGTACCAGGTGCTAGCTTTTCTTTTTTGTTCATGTTAATTGCATCAGAAACATTTCATTCTCCTAAGAGGATGACATTTCATCTTGCCAGTTTGGGATTACTAAAAGTAAACAAACAAACCATGTACAGACTGTCAACCCTGAAGAGGTATAGAGCTTCAAATAATTATTTTTGAAAACAGCATGTGAAAAGACCTTTGAAAGATGATTATTAGAGTCACTTCCAGTCCACAAAACATACTGTTGTTTATTTAGCAGCATTCAGTGAAATTTCCAGTACCTACACTTTGGAAACCACTTAGCCTCACAAACCTTACCAGTCTACCATGGGCCTCAACTAAAGGCTTGTTATTAGCACTGTCAAATACTTCCAGCTCTGCAACTAGCAACCACTCTGTAATGAGATATAGCTTGTTAAGTAATGTCCCCAGCAGTATTACCCCTGCCCAGCTACATGCAAAGGTTAAAGAAGGTATCCAGTAGTTAAGACTGATGCACAGCCATATTCCAGAGAGATGGGGGGAGAAACAATAGACTGCTGCAATGACAAGATCTCCCCTCAAATATACAACAGATACATTTTTACCATGTCAGTGGATCTATGAATGGACCCTCCTTCGTGGGTCTGTGAGTTGGTTCATCCACTCTTCCAATTTTCTTCTGTGCATACTGTGATGAAATCTTCCATACTATATGAATGCACCTAGCTCTTGAACCCATCAGTTCAAACTAACCACTGAGTGAGCACATGTCCAGAAATGAAGAAAAAATAAGGAATATCTGATGCCTACAGTCTTTATAAGCAATATAAATGTACATATTTGCACAGTTTAAATGGAAATTCAACAACCATGACTAGATGGAAGGACTAGCCAATAAAGACAATGACAGAATGGTATCTGAGACATCTTCTCACAGATCAATTAATACCATAAACATATATGTTATGGCTAACAATAATAATTGGTAGGTATACAACTGGGCTGAATTCCAGGCAGGAAATCTAGCTGAATGGAAGGAGGCAGAAGACAGGCAAATGGCCAAAAGATCAGGAAGCTAAGTGTGAAAGTACTAAATGACTGCAGGAGGCCTTTCAGTCAAGACAGCAAAATCTGAGAAAGTATGAACAAAGGTCAAACAGCCATGGCACTAGTACCTAATGGAGGAAAGGGTTTACGATCACAATCTTAAAAATCATAATCCTGAGAGTATAATATTGAAAACCAACATTCTAAAGACAATATTTGAACATCTTGAATATCAAATCCCTCTACCAGTGTACACATAAGGAATACTAACATGGGTTTTGCAGGGGTGTGGACCCAGTAACAAATTATTTATTTTACTTCCACTTTATTAACTGGGTTAGTCCCATTAGGTGAATGGCCTCTTTTCAGGGGAGACTCAACACTGTGTTCATCCTGACTAGGTAAAATTTGGCCTGGACACCCTGGGACATTCCCTACCTATCAAGGTTTAGAGTGGGACCCATTTTGAAAGAACACTTCCTGTTTCTATTCCAGGCACAGAGGTGGCCCAGTGAAACACGGAGGCAGACAGAGATGAGGGAGTGGTGAGAGAACTGGAGGAGAAAGCAAATATCGAGACCAGAAAAAGTGTACAGGATTCTGAGGAGATATTTCAAAGTAATATGTTTGATGGAGATGAGTCAGCAAATGATGGATGGGAGGGTTGTGGGATAATTTACTTAATGAAATGATGATGTAGAGTGAGCCAGAAAATGAAGGAGATATTTCCTGGGGGGACATTATGGAGAAAATACAAGAGGAGGATGAGAGACAATCCTGAGGAATAGTGGTGAGATGGAAAAGAAAACATGCAGAGAAAGTAAAAGGTAAAAGTGGAGCAGCAAAACAGAAGGCCGAAGAACATGAAAACAGAAGCATGTGGTAAGGATTCAAAGTAAAGACCACAAAGAAATGAAAAGGCATGAAGAGTGGGACAATTTAATAAATCCTTTGGGTGTAAACCCACATGAGGTAACAGTATTTATTCTTATTAACAGAGACATTTTGTGACATTATATTTGAGAATGTTTATTCAATGGAAAATTTTCTTGGAGAATATGCAAAAAATACACTGCAACCCATGGAATCTATATGTACTAAAAGCATTTAACAGTGAAACAAAAAAGAAAATTCATGTACAATTTTGAACAGAAGTAGAAAGAGAGACCTTGAAAATGTTTATGTAAAGTAGTACTGTACATTGCAAAAGTTTATGACAGAACAGGTTATGGACTGGAGGCTGGGATTGTAATGCTGTATTAAAAATAGAAATACAACAAATTATACATATACCAAGCATGATAAATGTGGATGGGAATAGATGTGTTGTAAAATTCTGGGACGACCCAAAACATTTTTTTGTGTGGAAAAGAAGGGCATTTGATAAGTAACTGTAACAAAAGAAAATGTTATAGTTGTGGGGAAAGAATAGTTGTGTAAAATCTTGCCCTAACCATAGATGTCTTTCTCTTCCATGTTGCAGTATTCTTACTGTGGGATTTCCTACCTCAGGCAACCCGATGTCAGCTCCTATACAAAAACTTAAGCCTGTTTGCTGTAGGTGCATGGGAAGTCACACGTAGGGCCATAAACCAGGGACCGTAAATGTGACGTCTGCAAGCACAGACCTCAGAACTTGAAGGAAGGCTAGACAGACAGTCTTAAGAGAGGAATGAATGACTGCCAGCTAGAAGAGTTGTGTCATATGCTGGCTAGGTGTTCTTGGTTAACGGTAGAACTTCCTAAAAGCTAGGAGCTAGGTTAGTAGCCCAATGTAATGCAGGGGTAAGATGAGAGGGATGGAATACTGCAACATGGAACAGAAGGGCATCTATGGTCATGGTTCGATTTTACACAACTATTCTATGTCCTTCTATTCCTATGTTACAGTATTCTTACTATGGGAGAGTACCACAGCTAGTTATAGGTAAGGGTGGTGGTAGAGGTGGAAGATTCCAGAAACCCATGCAGGATTGTCCTAGCAAAGGCTGCCCTAGCTCTGGAGACTTGATCTAGTTTGTACTGTTTGGTGAAGATGTAGATAGTGGACCAGGTGGCAGCTGCTAGAATGGAAGCTGTGTCCAGCCCTTTGAGGAAGGCTTTGGAAGCAGCGATATCTCTGATGGAATGAGCTCTCACCCCCTGAAGGTTTGTCATGGTGTGAGTAGCAGAAATAAATTAATTTTCTGATCCATCCTGAAATAGTTTGCTTGGAAACTGCCTTGCCCATTGCCCTGGGGTGGAAGGAGACAAAAAGTTGTTAAGATTTTCTGAAGGGTTTAGTTTTGTCTAGGTAGAATCTAAGTTGTCTGTGCACATCCAGGAAATGGAGAATCCTCTCACTCTTGTTAGTTGGAGAGGGGAAGAAGGTAGGCAGGTGAATAGATTGATTTAAGGACAGCTCATTTACCATTTTAGGCATGATGGAAGGGTTAGTGCGTAAGGTCACCCTGCCCTTGTGGAAGACAGTGTGAGGGGGCAGGCCATGAGTGCCTGTAACTCTGACACTCTCCTCGCAGAGGTGATGGCGACCAACAGTACAGTTTTCCATGTACAGAGTTGTAAAGTAGCACTGCTAGCCAGTTCAAAGGGGTTAGTTTCTCCAGGACAAAGTTTAGATCCCAGGGTGGAGGGATGGGTTTTCTAGGTGGTCTGATGTGTAAGACCCCTCTCAGGAAAAGTTTAACATCTAGGTTGGATAATAAAGGGGGTTCTAGAGGCAGGCAGGCAGGCAGATGTGGCTGAAAGATGTACTTTCACTAAGGAGTAAGAAAGGCCATCCTTAATGAGTTCACACACGTATGCAAGGACTAGGGAAGGGTCAGCCTAGCTAGGGTCCCTGTCTTTATGCAGACATTATTTTGAGAATCTTTCCCATTTTGATAAGTATGATTTTCTACTAGCAGGTTTCCTGGTCTCCCTCAGGACTGTAAGCACATCCTCTGAATAGTGGTGTCTAAAAGGGATTAGAAGTTTATCACCCAGAGTGTTAGTGCTAACATCTGTAGGTGAGGATGGATTAGGGTTCCCTTTTGTTGTGTGAGAAGGTCCACCTTGTGGGGTAACTTGTGATGATTGCCTTTGGCTAGTGAGTGAAGTAGGGGGAACCAGTGCTGCCTTGGCCAGTAGGGGATCACCAACAATATTTTTGGTTTGTCCTTCATGATTTTCAGTAGGGACCTTTTGAAATAGAGGGAAGGGAGGGGGAGGTGTAGAGAAACAGTTCTTTCCAAGGAATGCTGAAGGCATCTACTCTTCAGGCTAGTGGGGAGTGATCCTTGGTACAGAAATTGGTCAACTGTCTGTTCTGAGGGGAGGCAAACAGATCCACTTGAGGAGTGCCCCACCAGTGGACAATGTCTAGAAAGGTTTCCTTGTTCAGCATCCACTCGTGCTGTAGACAAGATGTTATGCTTAGAAGTTCAGTGTTTGTTGCCCTGAGAGTATATGTATGAGGCCTGCAGGGACAGGTTGTGCCTGTAGGCGATTTCCCAGATTTGTAGGTTTATTCTGCAAAGGTGGTAGGCTTTGGTTCCTCCTTGTTTGTTGAGGTGACTGTGGTGCTGTCTGTGAATATTAAAAGGGGTCCCGGGTGGATAATAGGAAGAAAAGCCTCCAAAGTTAGGAGAACAGCAATCATCTCCCTGACATTGATATGTTTCTTTTCAAAGGCAGAACTCCAAATTTTCTGAACTCTGAAGTCCTTGCAGGTGGCACCCCACCCTAGGTCTGAAGCATCTGTGTAGATGAACTGGTTTGGGGAGGGTATTTGGAGAGGCATTCCCGGGTTTGCTGAATCCACCACCTTAGCTCTGATTTGAGGCAGGGCAGAAAGGGGATTTGCCTCTCTATGGAGTGTAGGTGTTGTGACCACACATTCTTGAGGTACCATTGGAACTTCCGCATATGCATTCTTGCCAAGGGAAGCATGGGAATGGTGGCTGCCATAAGCCCCAGGAATTACAGGAATTGTCTTGTAGAAATTTGAGATTACAGTAAAAGGTTTTGAAAATGAGTGGAGAGGAAGTGGAACTTTTCCTGTGGGAGAAAGGCCCGCATTAAATCTGTCCTGATCCTGCAGCCCAGAAAAAAATTGCCTTGCTGAGGGAGCAAGGAGGATTTGTTTAAATTGAGGGTGAAGCCCAGGTTTTGAAGAAGGGTGGTGGTGAACCTGAGGTGGTCTCTGAGATGGGTTTCTGTCTCTGCTAGAATGAGATTGTCATCTAGGTAGAGGTAGAGTTGTATACCTTGGGTCCTGCAGTAAGCAATGGCTGGGGCTAGGCATTTTGTGAATACTCTGGGTGCTGTAGACAAACCAAAGGGGAAGGCTGTAAACTGAAAGTGAGAGCAGGGTCCGGAAAAATGTAGACATTTTCTATTGGAGGGTTTTATGGGGATATGAAGGTAAGCCTCCTTTAGATCCAGAGTGGCCATGAAGGCCTGGTCTGGGATAAGAGGGAGTAGGGTTGAGAGGGAGAGCAGACTGAAAAAAGGCACTTCTAGAAATAGGTTCAGGAAAGATAGATCCAGTATAGGTCTCCAAGGACCATCCTTTTTGGGGACCAGAAAAAGTCTTGAGTAAAATCCTTTTCCTTCCTGCCCGGAAGGAACAGGTTCTATTGTTCCTAGTTTTTGGAGGTCTAGAAGACTTTGTGGCAGGAGGTGGATTTGGTTTTTTGGGGGAAGGGAATGGGCTTTAGGATGGGCTTTTCCCTCCAGGAAAGGAAGTATCCATTTTGGATGATACTCGGTACCCATTGTTCTGAAGTGATGGTTTTCCAGATGGGTAAACAGTGGGATAGGCGGGCTGACAGAGGCATATGGGCAAGGCAGTAATGCACTGTTGAGTGCATTTCTTTCCTGAAAGGACTGTCTAGGACTTGGTTGAGAGGTGGCAGATCTGGAGAATGTTTGTCTTCTGGTTTCCCTCCTGTGCCTGGAGGAAGAAGGGGTTGCAGAGGAAAGGTTTCTCCTGACAAAAGAGGTTTTCACAGAGTAGTTCCTGCAATACTTTGGAATAGGGGACACAAGCAAATGTTTGATTTCCTGCAGTTCCTTGCTTTTCTCCTGCAGATTTTTAAAAAAGCTCTGCAGACTGTTTTCCAAATAAGAAGTTATGTACTCACCATAACGTTCCATCTGAGTAGGTGGCTTAATTTGTCTGCAACCTGTGGGTCTTGGATCCGATATCGGATCCGAGCTGGCAACTTGTTTCATAGCTAATGGATCCGAGCTCCTAGCTCCTCCCCTCACCCATAATCCCCTGCCAACCCTCCATGACCTCAGATCAAGTTTGCCCCTCTATAGATACCCAAAAAGGGTATTCCAATAAAACAACTCACATAGATCCATTTGAAGGCCAGGGGGAAGGAGGGAGGGATGGTGTAGACAAATGAAGCCACCTACTCAGATGGAACGTTATGGTGAGTACATAACTTCTTAATCTGAAGTAGGGACTTCATTTGTCAGCAACCTGTGGGACAGAGTCCCCAACTACCTGAATCTTGGGTGGCCATCATGGAAGGATATTGCGGAGCACCGCAGAGCCAAAGGATGCTCTCCCTCTAGAAATTACGTCCAGTTTGTAGTGGTTAATAAAGGTATGAGATGAGGCCCAAGTGGCTGCCGAACAAATATCATCCAACGGAACTCTAGATTTGAAGGCTGCAGAAGTAGAGATGGAACGAGTGGAATGTGCACGAACTCCTTCAGGTGCGGGTCTCCCAGAAGCTTGGTACGCTAAAAGAATACATTGGGAAATCCAGCGTGACAAGGATATTTTTGATACTGCTTTCCCCAAATTAAATTTGGCAAAGAAAATGAACAGCTGGTCGGACTGCCTGTGACCAGCGGTTCTATGAGTATAAAAACGCAGCTGCCTATGAACATCTAATGAATGCAGCTTGTACTCTCCTTTATTCTGATATTTAGGAAAGAAGACCGGTAGATTTATGGATTGATTTATATTGGTTTCTGATGCTATTTTGGGAAGGAAGGAGGGATTGGTCCTGAGGTACACTCTGTCCGGATGAAAGATCAAGTAAGGAGGTTTCACAGAAAGAGCTTGAAGCTCCAAAACTCTTTTCATTGAAGTAATGGCTACAAGGAATGCTGTTTTCCAGGACAAGTATTTGAGATCCACTGAAGCGGCAGGTTCAAATGGTGGAGCAGTCAGGGCTTGAAGAACTAGTGAAAGATCCCAAGGGGGTATGGGTTCTTTTATAGGGGGTCTGAGTAAAAAGGTGCCCTTGAGAAAGGTTTTACACAATTTGGCCGACATCAAGGGCCCTGTGTCATGTCCCACATGGTAATGGGAGATGGCAGCCAATTGTACTTTGACAGTTGAGCAACTAGCGCCTTCCTGAAAAAGCTTGGTTAGGAAGTCTAGTATGGATGGAAGAGGAGCTGTAAAGGGATCTAGATTATGATGCTCCACCCAGACGGAGAAACATTTCCATTTACTGTGGTACACTTTCCTGGTGGAAGGTTTATGCGCTGCCACGAGGATGGCTTTGACTGGTGAAGAGATACCGGGAGTCCTAACTAGGAGTGGAACTGGAGCAACCAAGCTGTCAGCTTCAGACTGTCCAGATTTGGGGTAGGCAAGCCCGACGGATGGGAGATTAGATACAGACTGGGATCCAGAATCCAGGGGGATTCACTAGGTGAGACCACAGGTAAGGGAACCAAATTTGCCGAGGCCAGAATGGGGCAATGAGGATCATTCTGCTCCCCAACCGTGAGGCTTTCTGTAAGAGCTGCAGCATCAGGGGTAGAGGAGGATAGGCATAAAGTAGATCGGGTGGTCAAGCATGCACCAGAGCGTCTCTTGGAGTTTCCCCTGGAGGGGGAATCAGAGCGAAGAAATTGTCGCATTTGGTGTTTGAGGGAGAGGCAAAAAGATCGCAGCAGGGTTGCCCCCATATTGCGAATATCTGCTTCGCTACTAGTGGGTTGAGAGACCACTTGTAAGGGGTAAGAAGGGTGCGGCTGAGTTTGTCCGCTAGGATGTTGGCCTGCCCCGGAATGTGCGTTGCAATCAGAAAGCTGTTGGTGGAAATCACCCATTCCCACACTCTCATGGCTTCGCGGCATAGAGGGTAAGACCTGGTTCCCCCCTGTTTGTTGATGTACCAGACAATAGACATGTTGTCCAACTGAATTGCAATAGTTCCTATGGGGAGGAGATTCTGAAGTGCTTGCAACACGTACAGCACCGCTCTCATCTCCAGAATGTTGATATGTAGGGAGGTCTCTGTATCGTTCCACGTGCCTTGGACGGTCCTGCCTGAATAATGCCCCCCACCCAAGGCGGGAGGCATCCATGGTCACCGTGGCGAGAGGGGGAGAGGTGCAGAAGGGTCGGCCCGTATTGATATCCGGAGCATGAAGCCACCATAATAGGGCCCTCCTGCAAGCCTTGCTGATAGTGATGGGGTGATGGAGAGGAAAGGACAGAAAGGACCATTGTACTAGAAGGGTCCACTGCAGTACCCTCATGTTCAGACGGGCACATGGGAGGAGCATTATCGCTGCCGCCATAGAGCCCAGCTCCCTCAGGACCAATGCCGCCGGTGGTGCTTCTGACTGGAGGATGGCCCGCACATGAAGTTGTAAATTCCGTAGTCGTTCCGACGTCAGGAAGGCTCGTAGATCTCTGATGTCTATTCTGGCTCCTATAAATTCTATGACTTGTGTCGGGGCCAGAAAAGATTTGTCGGCATTGATGGTGATGCCTAATTGGAGGGCTAGGCGGAGAAAGAAATCTCTGGATGAGCAAAGTAGATGCCTTGTTGGGGAGGTCAGGAGCCAGTCGTCCAGGTACGGGAAGACCTGCATTCCCCTGGAGTCTCAGGTGGGCCGCTATCACTGCTAACACCTTGGTGAACACCCTGGGGGCTGTGGTGAGGCCAAAGGGAAGGACCCTGAACTGGTAGTGACTGGCTCCCAGCCGGAAGCGAAGAAACCTCCTGGATCGTCTGTCCATTAGAATGTGGTAGTACGCATCCTTGAGGTCTATAGAGCACATCCAATCATTCTCCCTTAGAAGGGGGAGAATAGATTGAAGATTGACCATTCGGAATTTTTCCTTGGTTACCGACAGGTTCAAATGGGACAGGTCTAGAATTGGTCTCGAGTCCCCCGTCTTTTTTGGCACCAAAAAGAACCTGGAGTAGACCCTAATCCAAGCTGGTCTTGGGGGACGGGCTGGATGGCTTTTTCTAGCAGCTGCTGAATCTCTGCGGCTGCAGCCTCCCTCTGATCGAGTGGTACATCGGGGAGGTTCTTGAATTTGGGGACATGAAGTAATGGAATATTGTACCCTCTGGATATAATTCGAAGCACCCAGCAGTCTGTCGTGATGGACTCCCATGCCGCTAGGTGTTCCGAAAAGCGCCCCCCGACTGCCTCCAGAGTGGAGCAGCCGGGCAACCCTTCAGGGCTGCTGCATGGGCCGGTCAGAAAAAGGTTCTCTGGACCCAAAGTTCCTCGGAGCCCCTCTGCCCATGAGACGGCGTCCTCCCTGTCCTCTGCCACGGAAGGACTGGTTGTCTGGAGCGGGTTGGGAGTGTTGCGATTTCCGGAACCACATCTTCTTCTGACCCTTTTGGTTCTTCGAAAAGGACTGCTGGGGAGCAGAGAAGCGGACTCCGACGGCAGACAATGTCTTCCCATCCTTCTTGCTCTGGACTAGTGTCTCGCGAACCGTTTTGCCAAACAGGGCAGAACCATCGAATGGGGCGTTCACAAAAGATGCTTTAAAAGGCTCCACAAAGTCACAATGATGGAGCCAGGCCTGACGTCTCATGACTAGGCCCACTCCGCAAGCTCTAGCGGCTCCCTCAGTGGCGTGGGACAATAGCCGCATAGAGGTATTTGAAATAGATCTCAGAGTGGCCATTTGCGTGGAGTACAACTGTTTGTCCTCCGCCGACATGGACTCAGGGGGGGAGGCAGTGTATTCTTTGATAAGATCCCACTGCATCCTGATGACGTGTGCCATATAGTTCAGAGACCTTACCGAAAAGGTCGCTGAACTAAAAACTCGCTTCCCTAAGTGATCCATCGAGCGGGACTCCTTGCTCGGTGGATGGACTGAGGGGCTCTCCTGAGCTAGTTCCCTCTTCGTGGCTGCCGCCGTCAACATGGCATCTATAGGGGGACCCTTGCTCCAGTGTGACCGGTCTGCGGGGGGGGCTCAGTATCCTGTCCGGGCATTTTGGGACTGGTTCCACGGTGTCCGGGTCCTTCCACTCCCTGGTGGTAATAAGGTCCACCAAGGGGTCGGCCGGAGGGGACACCCAAGAGGTAGACGGGCCTGCTTCGAATGCCTCCAGAAACACGGACTCGTCGGAGGAAGCCTTGGGGGCAGACCACCCACCTTTGATCCTAAGCATTTCCATGATGTCTCCAAAGGAGACATCCTCAGGGGGTGATCTTGGGGAGCCTTCCCCTTCATCCAAGTCCGTGTCCTCAGTTAAGGACTCAGGGGAGTCCACGTGCCTCCTCTTGTACTTGTGCTTGCGAGGCACTTCCTCGGGGGGGGGGGGCTGTCCGAGGAGGTCTCGCCAGCAACATCCTGTTCCAATGGAACAACCTGGGACATCGAAGCAGGCTGTCCCTGTGGCCGGGTGATGGAAGCCTGGCCCAGTAGAGAGGGAGTGCAGGGTGGAGCCGAGACCAGGGCCAGGGGTCTGGATGCTCTCGACAGAGCCCTCTCCACTACATCGAAGGCCGAGGGGGAACCGCTCTCCCTGGGCTCCGAGAGCCGACTCCCACTCGGATCCGATGAAGGGATCGGAGCCGGCGCCGAGACCATCTGATCCGAAGGACCAGTGTGCTCTGACCTGGATGGAGCTGAAGGCACACTGAATCCCTCAGATCTGAAGCTCGGCCCACGGCTCTGAGAGGTCGGATCCGACAGACTCGAGGGCAGGGTCGGATCCAAAGTACCAAGTACTGTCGGCGATGCTGCCCGGCTCCGAATGCTCCGAACCCGGGTAGCGGGTCGGAGAAGGAGCAATTGGAGCAAAAAAAGGTGTCGAGCTCCCGAAGGGAGGCAAACACTCCCATCTGCAGCTGGGCCTGGATGAACCTTCGCATCATCCGGTCCAAGTCTGCATCTGACATACTGAAAGTTGATCTCAATGAGGCCACCGAGGCAGGCCTGGAATGCCACCTCGATGACCTCGATGGAGATCGGGCCTCCTCCTCCTCAGGTCCTGGGGAGAAGCAAGGAGATCGGAGCTGAGGAGACCTAGAAGCTGTGGAGGGAGAAGCCCGCTTAGCTGGCGGGGCAGAAGCGGAGGCCTCGGCCCGCCGCTTGTGGTGCTTCTCCCTCCGTTTCTCCCTCCTAGCCTCCCTGTCGTCTGGCATTTTAGCGGGAGTTTGAGTCCTGGCCGGAGGAAGGGTGGCAGGAGTGGCAATGACCACAGCCTGTGGTAGTGCCACGGGAGCAGCGGAGGCCGGAGCCGAGTCCGGGGGCAAATGTCCCGCCAGGACCAGCTTCGACCACTGCTCTTTCAGTGCCCTGGGGTTGAACGCTGCACAAATGGTACAGCCTGAGGAGAGGTGTTCAACCCCAAGGCACCGAATGTACTGAGTGTGGCCATCAGCCGGGGAGAGCTTATGACCACACTCGGTACATTTTGAAAAATGGCTTTTGGAGCCTCAGCCATACTTGAGGAAAAAAAATTATTACACAAACACACAGGCCCCAAAACACAAACACACACACACTCACTAAGACCAGCGAAAGGGAGGGAAAAAAACTATATAAAAAAATATACAATACAGGGAACCTGACTCTTACACACTTTTAAAGTTAACGATAGAAGAAAGTTGAGGAAAATTACACTTAACTGACAAATTCGCTAAGAGCTCAAAAGAATCCAACCATCCACAAGCGCGGCAAACTAGATCTGAGGTCATGGAGGGTTGGCAGGGGATGATGGGTGAGGGGAGGAGCTAGGAGCTCGGATCCATTAGCTATGAAACAAGTTGCCGGCTCGGATCCGATATCGGATCCAAGACCCACAGGTTGCTGACAAATGAAGTCCCTACTTCAGATCAAAAGGTTATGATCTAAGGGGGCATCCATAATCTTAGTTTTAAAGTCTTTTGAAAGAGGTTGCAGGCACCCCCAAGAGTATCTGCAGAGGACGGAAGCAGAAGCTGCTGACCTAGCAGAGGCCTCTGCAGCATTATAGCTGGACATAATTGAATGTCTGGCTACCTGTGAAGCCAGAGACAATTTAGATGTTATGTCTGATTTGGTAGGGCAGTCAGGTGTGGCAGCCAGGAGATTAGTTGCTTGTGAGACAAGGTGAAGTGCATATTTAACCATGTGTGTCTGGTAATTTATAGAACAGAAGGGCAGGATAGAGGAGGTGTACACTTTTTACCAATCCTGTCTATGGTTTTGCTGTCTTTATCAGTAGGCAAAAGATGCAGAGGGAATAAGTCTGGATTGCTTGTCTGGAGAGACAGCAATAACTGCAGAGTCTGCCAAGGGGGGTTTAACTAAGAATTTTTGTTCATCAGGAACCTTATAAAACCTGTCTGGTCATTTAGGTGCAGGTGGTTGAGAGTCTGGGTTTTTGGATGCAGAGGTAAAGGCATCCAGATAGGCAGGTAGTACTGGTGGGATGGCTGATGGGGAGGGAGACTCCACTTGAAGGAGGTCAAAATACCTCCTCTGGGTGTCAGTCATCTGGGTAGTGTCCCATTTAAAGTACTCTTTCATCTTAGTTATTGTCTCACCAAAGGTAATGTCGTCTGGTGGTGAGTCCCCTTCAATAGAGTCCTCATCTGGTGAAAAATATTCTAAAGGGGAAGCAATCTGGGATGCATAAATAATGGACTCTTCAGAAGAAGAGTAGCAAGGTTCTAGTCCCTCCTCTCCTTCTTGGGTAGTCTGCAAGGGGAGAGAAATGGCAGAGGCAGGCCTAGGGCTGAGCACAGGTATAGCAGACAGAGTACAGCCTGTGGGCCTGAGGGTCATAAACGCCTGCATCAGAGAGTTAGTGAAGGAGTGCCAGTCAGGGACTCCTTCAGTGGTAAGAGTCAGATATTTAGTTTTCTGTTTATGTATACTAGGCATTGGTTTGGGAGAAGGCCTAGGCTCAGAAGCTTTGGACTCAGGAATAGGAGTCTCTGAAGGCTGACTGACTGTTTCTAGTTCCCCCTCATCATCGGTAGGAACTGTTGTCTGGGCTATCTTCGTGGATGTGCAGTATGCAACTTCTGAAACGGCTTCCTCGGTGGGAGCCGTTGAAGTACTCGGTTCTGTTGGATGTCCATCAACTCCTATAACGGAAGCTGGCGGGACGTCCGATGATGGAGAGGCAACAGAAGTAGGCATAGAAACTTTGTTTTTTTTCCACAGGTGGTTCAGTCAGAACAGCTGATTCGGGGTCCATTCTAAGCACAAGCTTTTTGAGATGCTGGTACTCTAAATATAAATTTAGTGTGGCCATATGGCTGTGAAGGGTCTTTGGTACAAAAAATTGGCAAATGGAACATGCCTTATGATAGTGTTCCTTCTCAAGACAAAAGACACAATGGTCGTGGGTATCCTTATGCAGTATCTGACACCCGCAATAGCATTTTCCCTTTTTAGCTGACATTGGCTAATATAAAATACAGCTCACCAAGCTCAAGCAAAAAGAATGTAAGATTTCCCCAATGGGGTACTTAGCTTTTTAGAAGTCTTCTAGAGTAGGAGTGAAGCAAACAATGTGACGTCATCTGCGGCTGAAAAGTTCTGAGGTCTGTGCATGCATACATCACATTTAAGGTCCCTGGTTTGTGGCCCTACGTGTGACGTCCCACACACCTACAGCAACCAGGCTTAAGCTTTTGTATAGGAGCCGACATCAAGTCGCCTGATGAGGGAAATCCCACAGTAAGAATACTGCAACATAGGACTAGAAGGACATATGAGACATGCTGCAAAAATGAGAACTGAAATTTTAATAAATGTAACAAAATTGGATATTTATGGATGGATTTCAAAAATGAAAATAACAGCAAGGAAAAAGAAAGAGAAGAAAAGGAACAAAGAGAAAAAATAATTGTAGAAATAAAAGAAAAACAGATGAGAAAAAACAGAGAGGACACAGAAGAATGTTCTTGAGATAAGTAGAAGACATAAATTGGGAGGTGGTAAAAGACAGAAAAAGAAAATGTAAGAGGATAGGTACTAAAGTGAAAAAAAAAGGAAATTGAAGAACATACAGCTAATGATTGGGGGTTAGTATAATTGTTAAGATATGACTCACAGACACAAAGTACATTATTTGATTCTCACCTTTGGTAGGGAAATTGGCTAGGCTTAAAAATGCCTATTAAGAAAACTTGCTTAGTAATTAGCTATTAACTTATTTATAAGCATGAATGCAAGGAAAATTAAAATTGTACAGTGCTTTCTGTAAATGTGAACAGTATTAAGAATATAGTGACAAGAATAGGGATTTTGGAGTAGTGTAATACATGTGATTTAGATGTAATTATATTAGAAGTTACAAGATTTTTAACAAATGAAGAAAGATTACAAATAGAGAAGGCATGGGGAGGAAAGATAATCTGGAGTTTGGAAAATGAGAGATGTTCTGGAATAGCCATGTGCTGTAGAAATACAGTAAAGTGATGTAACTTTAGCAAAACTGGGAAGATTAACCATTGTAGATTTAAAACGGATAAAATTATAACATTATATGCTTATAATAACCGTAAAGAAAATGAAAGCTTATTTCATTAGATTTTAGACTATGTAGTGATAAATGTGAATATTCTAACAGAAGACTTGAACTGTGATCTAACAGGCAATGTAAAAAGAAAGGAAATGATACAAGAAAAATGTTAGAAGTTATAAGATGTGGTAAGTTAAAATTTTGGGACAAAAATTCATTGACTTACAAAAGGGGTATGTATAAAACTGCACTAGACTATTTTATAGCATCAGAAGGTTTAGTTATAGGAGAAGAGAAGTAGTTGAAAGAGGATTTTCTGATCATCTTGCAATATGGCTAGATAGAAATAAAGGAAAGTGTGGAATATATAAAAATAGGCAAAGGAATAAAAAGAATAAATGAGAAAGCATGCAATGAAGAAGGAAAGAAATTAGTAATAGAGTTATTGAAAGATAATAGGACTATGAGTACTTTTTATAAAAACTGGTCTGAATGATGGATGAAATTCAAGGAAAAATATAAAAAAATGTTTTTAAAGTGGCAATATGATGCGAGAGAAGAAGAGAAAGAAAAATATGAAAGAATACATATACCAATGTATTGGAAGATTTAGAACATAATGATAGAAAGTATTTCGACAAAGAAAAAGAATTATATGAAAGAAATTAAGATAAAATGCAAGAATTGTTACATAAGCAAAGATATATTTTGCAAGGAAAAAAAACAAGTATCAAATTACTTAAGCATATTAGTAAAGGAAGATGGTAATATAATGAGAAAAATAAAAAAAATGTAAAAGGAGAAATAGAAATCAGGAAAAGATTATGAATAGTCTAGTACAATATGTGCAAGAAATATTTTAAATAAAAAGTGAAAAAAAAACATGGAACATAAAAATGTGAGATTAGCAAAAAAAATTAAAGATTTTGAATGAATAGTAAAATCAAAGTTTTATGTATAAAGAATTATATAGTAAAATACTTAAATTCAAATGGAAGAAGGAAGACAGAAGACAATTAAAAAACTGGCGTCCAGTAGTACTGAATAATAATGATGATAAGATTTTATGAAAATAATATAAAAGAGATTTGAAACTAAAATAGAAAATATTCTGGAAGACAATATATACAGCATAAAGGGGAAGAGCTGCCCAATAATTGTTAATGATAGTTAAAAGAAACTGTGGATGATATTAGGAATAGAAATGAAGAAGCAAAAATCATGATAGGAGACCTGAATAAGGCATTTGATACAACTGGACATGAAATCATGGGTAATCATGAAAGAATATAACTGAGAAAGTTAAAAATGGTGTGTGTCAGCATATAGTAATAAAAAAGTAAAAATACTTGTAAATGGCTACTTAAGCCAAGAGGTACATACAAAGAATGGTGTAAGACAGGGATGTCCAATGAGATGTATACTCTTTGCATTAGTTATAAATGTGATAATGTGTGAAAGAAATTACAAAATGAAGGGGGGTGGGGTATATAACCCTGAAGGGTTAAGAATTCCAGTTCTGTTAACATGTGAAAATGACATTATAATAATTGCAGAAAACAAAATTTGGGTATAAGAAGTAATAATCTGCACAAATTAGTGTCTAGAGGTTATAGGTATTGTTTTAAAGAGAAAATAAATGTTTAGGTGATACTGTAAAGACAGGGGGTATATGTTTTACAACGAATGACATTTCTGTGTTAGGTATAAAATTTGAGAATAAAGATATAAGTAGAATTCAGTTGGGGAAAATAATACAAGAAATAAAACAAAACTGTATTTTTTGGAGAACATATACATTATCATTCAGAAAAAGGCTTATTTGATAAATTCAGTACTTAAGGGAAAAGTAACATACTTAGCACGTGTATTTATACTGCCAACATTATTTGAAAAAGAATTACTGCAGATATTGTTCTCATTTATATGGAGTTCTAGATTAAACCCAGTAAAAAGGAATTTTGTATGTAAATAAAGAAGAATGAGGTTTACAGTTAATTAACTCAGTGTTATATGCTGCATCATTAAATTTGAACAAAGTGTTAATGTGGATAAATGAAAAATATGAGAGATTAGTAAGTATGATACATTTTAGGGTATGCTAAAAAAGCAAGAAGAAAAAAAGTGTATACATGAAGAAATACAATATTATTAAGAAAAAATATTTCCATGCAAAATAAAAATTGATGATATGGAAAAAGAAAAGTAAGGTATAATAATATAATGCTAAAAGATTACTATGTAAAACAATGGGAAAATCTAACAGATGAAAAAAAATAAAGTTATAAAAATAAGAAGCAAATGGTGCTATCAGAAAGCATAATGGCAAGATTGTTTGTGGAGATGGGTGATAGATAAATTATCAGTAAAAGGAAATATGCCATATAAAAAGAAAAGTGATGGAATGTTTTTGAAATATAAGTGTGTAAAAAGATTATGCCGAAAACTATGTAAAGAAGACATTTTCACAGATATAAAAGTCGATAATGTAAACAAGGATATGATTAACTATGGATATTATAAGAACAAAAGTAAAGAATATGTTTAAAGAACAGATAAAAAATTATTTTATGTTATATGGGTTATAGAGAATGAAATTATGTTTAAAGGTAAATGGATTTTAGCAACAATATTATTAAGTAAAATCAGATGGTAGTTACAGAAAAAGAAGTGAGGGTTTAATACGGATGAAAATGTATTATTATTGTAAAGGAAATTATGACTGTGTAAACAGATTTGCAGATCTGTACATTTGTAAATATGTAAGTATTTTACAAATAAGAGTTCTTTTTGTAAATAAATAAAATACCCCTACTGTTTTCAATAAATGCCATGAGATCTTTTATATGCACCTGAGCTACCACCATCTCAGGGAGATGGGGCCTTGATTTAATGTGACATCTGAAGGATGACAGACTCAGGAGTGCAGCAACCCCCTTATGCTGCACTGCAGTGTCAGTACTGGAAAATTAATTCAACTACCTGGTGTTTGAATAGAACCCACAGCTTTTTGCACCAAAGAAGAGTGTGTTACCCGTTGAGTTACCGAGACTGCTAACAAATGTTAACATGGATCCTGCAGTGAGGCAAGTCCAGGAATTCAGTATTGTAGTCTTGAGCATTTGGGGCTTTTACTACTATGGTCTTAGAATTTGGTTTCTGAAACTGTGGAATTCAAGATTACGATAGTAAACCATAAGAAAGAATACCAGCAAAAATACAATAGAAATGAATCCAAAGTGTTGTTTTTTCTTAAAATGATGAATGTTAAAATAAAATAATGTACTGTAGGAATGAATTACTGTGAGAGAAGGAAATGGATGAAAATATCAAAAGCAATAAACATTAACAAAAATTTGTAATACACGGGAAGCGGCCTTTACTTCCTTCCCCACTACTCTCTATTTAAGACTCTGACTGGAATACATTAAACAGCACAGGGGTATAGGGAGCACAGGGGGTTGCATGTTCTATTTCTATTGCTTTTATTGTAAAAACAAACATCGATAGTACTCACGATTTTAGAACAAAAAAAAAAAACACATTTTACCCTGATTTTAAAAACTGAGAGGCAGACACCAATACTGGGAAACCAGTAGAGCAGATGGGGAGAAGGGGGTAACTTCACAAGGCATAAAATGCTGGGGTGTGACCGGCACTGTAGAAAAGGAGATGATTGGTCTCTGCAATTCAGTAGTGTGATTGCGGAGCACAAATGCCAATCCATCCTAACAACTACAACCACTAACGGTAGCTATTCAAACACCTGTAGTTGAGATTATAACTTCTCAAATGATTTGCTTGCAATGTATGTGTGTTATAAACTGTAAGAATGCATCTCACTAAAGTTTATGAAAGGTGTTTCAGACAGTACAAACAGCTATTATACACACACACACACACACACAAAATAGCTTTTTTGCCTACTGGAAGACTTTTTTTCTTCAACTCTGGTTGGGGGAGTATCCAACTGGGGGACTGCCCAAAACACTCACGGACATAGCTGCAGTTTCACCTACATACAACTGCCACTTACAGGCAAATAACCAATTAAATAAACACATACATACATAAATGCAAATTCAAACTTAGAAATTGAAATCCTTTACATATAATTTTTTTACCACAGGGTGCCAGTCACATGTTGGCGAAAGTTTTCACATCATAATAAAATATGTTTTTTTTTTTCTAAAAATGAATGCTGTCCGATAAAATTCTCACTGGGCATGCATCCTTTTACCCTGAAGCTGTTTGGTGTATTCTGTTGAATACATTTACAGTACAATAATTCAATGATACAGTTTATTCTTTTACTTTAAATTATGTACTTTTTATAATTCAGCATTTTGGATTCATTTTTTTAACTGTATAGCTTTTATTTGTTATCCTTGCTTATATCAAGTATGCCAACAGAAAATGTGTGCACAATGTAGGCATTTTTTTAACAAGCACTAGAAGCTGTGATGCCTTTACTAGAGTAGCTTTTAGTCGCAATGTTTTATGAAGGGCAGCGAGGCACCTGATTGCAAAGGTAATACAGCTGGAAATCCATATAGAAAAGGGTCTGTCTAATGCTGGCCCTTTCCTTTCCAAAGCAAACAGCTGTTGGCTCTTCCTAAGCTAATGCATCTCTCCAGGTAAATTTAAAGTTGGATGTGCACATCCAAAGTACAAATGGCTCCCTTTGACCTAGTTTTCACCATACTAAACAAAAAAGGGAGATAAATAGTGTGACTTAGTGGTACTTCATGAACTAATTTCAGGAAGAAATGTTAGTCTGATAGGGCACCTAACCCCTAAGAAAGACCTGCTGCATTCCTTAAAATAAGTGCCCACAGTTCTGAGATCTTGCAAGCAAATTGTATGACAACAGAAAAATGTGGTTAACAAGACACATATGTCACAATGTTGCCAAATCAGAAGGTTCAAATGTGGGATAGGCCAACTTGTCAACTATGAGCTACAACTACTACTGAGGGGCTTATTAAAGAAGGCCAGGGATGCAATGCTCCTTTTTGGAATTGCTTGACCTGTCAGTACTGGACCACAATGCTGTCCTGCAAAAGATCATGACAAGTAGACATAGATGATATATGCACCTTGACCATGGAGTAACAAAGTCCCAAATTATATGGGTGACTGATATAGGTCAGAATGACCTATAAGCTAAATGATTATAGGTTCATACTAGGCTATCTGCCCTAGGGCATTTATAAGCCTAGCCAGAGTTGTGTGGCTTTCACCACCCCTTAGGTTGAAGAATACTATACCCATTAGTTTGCCGTGCCTCTGTCCAGCAGTGATACAGAGATGATTCCCGGGGGTAAACCTACGATCTCCCATCCACTGGTCAAGATTCCTCTTGAACAGAGCCAGCGAGGTGCTCTGTCTTACAAGGACCGGGATTCTGTTCCACAGCATAGGGAGTCTCTGGGTGATGAATCTGTCCCTCCAGCACGTCCTATTTATATCCATGTTGAGGTTTAAGTCTCTTGTTCTTGTGGCTCTGGTGGATTTGGATTTTTTGAGGTGGAGCATGTCCATTAATTCCGGGTTGGACATGGCCTTGTATGTCAGGCACAGGTCACCTCTGAGCAGACGGTATGCGACTGAATAGAGCTGGAGTTTCTTCAGTCGGGCAGCATATGACATATTTTTGAGCCCCTTTATCCTTTTGGTGAGGAACTTTTGGGGTCTTTCCAATTGCTGCAGGTGTAGGGTAAGATACATTCCGAATGGGGCATTGTACTCAATCATTGGTCTGATAAGTGAAGAGTACAGGGGAACAATGACCTCCCTTGATCTGGATGTGAATCCCTTCATAATCAGGTGGGCAATGTAGAAGGTCCTCCTAACCACTTTGGCAATGTGAGTGTCAAGAGAAAGGTTACTGTCAACTTGGGTCCCCAGGTCCCTGATAACCTCTTCTGTGCTTAATGGATTGCCACCTATGTGGTAACTTGGGGTTACCTTTTTTTACCAAAGGGTATGACTATACATTTTTTGGCGTTTAGCTTAAGGCCATGGCTCTGGCACCAGTTATCCGTTTCTATGAGACCTCTCTGAAGGATATCTGTGTCTGATGGATTTTCAACTATGGCGCCCAGTTTGCAGTCATCTGCAAACTTTGTCAGCCACAATCCTCCTATGTTTGCCTGCACTTCTGAAAAGTATATGCCGAACAAGAGGGGGCCCAGGACTGAGCCCTGTGGGACACCACTTGTGACCGGCTTGGAGTCTGACATGGCACTAGCAACTCTAACCCTGTGTGTTCTGTCCTTGAGCCAGTTTGCAACCCATCTTGTGACATATGGGTTTACATTTAAGCTGGTGAGCTTTTCTATGATACCCGAGTGGGGTATTGTGTCGAAAGCTTTTGCAAGGTCAAGGTAGGCTGTGTGAACTGCCTTACCCTCATCAATGGCCTTGGTGACTGTTTCAAAAAAGTCGACCAAGTTCAAGAGGCATGATCTGCCCTTGACAAAGCCGAATTGGGTAGGATACAATGTCTGTAGGTCCCCTATGTCTTAATTTATGAGTTCCATTATGATCCTCTCCATAGCTTTGCAGACCAGGCTTGTTAAGCTTATGGGGCGGTAATTACCAGGGTCCGTAGAAGCACCGCCTTTGTGGAGTGGGACCACAGTTGCCGTACGCCACTCTTTGGGCACGTATCCTGTGGCAAGGCTAAGATTAAACAGCAGCCTTATGTGTGGGTTTAGTTCCTCATTGAGTTCGTGTAGCACACAGCCGGGGACACCATCCGGTCCCATTGATGCTGTGTTTTTAGCTTTAGAGAGAGCAGCTCTCACCTGGGCATTTGAGATGATTGGGAGGCTACACTCTGCTGGGATAGATATTTCTCCTTTTGGGGGGGAGGGAGGGGAGAAATTTTCACTGAACTTGTCTGCCAGTATGTTTGCAATATCTGTGGGTTCAGTGATTTTTGTATCATTTTGGACTAATTCTGAGCATATCTGGGAGTTTCCACCCAGATTTCTAACATAACTAAAGAAGGCCTTATGATTGTCTTTTGAGTCCTTGGCGATTTTTCTCTCAAAGTTGGCCTTGGATGATTTTATGAGTGATCGTAGTTTTTTACTAGTATTGATCAGAGATGTCTTCCCTTTTAGGGATTTTGCTCTATCTTGTAGTAGCTTTCTCCTCTTGTTGTAAAGTTTGTTTATGGCTGGGGTCCACCAGATCGGGCGCTTGCCTTTGGTGGAAAGGGTCTTGATTTTATTTGGGATTGCTTGATCCATACAATCCTGGAGGTGCTCGTAGAAAGCATTTGTAAGGGATTCAGCAGCGTGGGTTGTGGTTTCCAATGGCTCAGGGGCCTTGAAGGATACCACACCAGTCTTAAGAAGTGTGAAGTTGGCTTTTGAGAAGTTCTTCACTGTGGTTTTTTGTTGGGGGGGGGGGGGGGATGTGGATCTCCAGTGAGATTAGTTTATGGTCTGATCTCACCAATGAGGGATATACTTCTGGTGTGGAGCATTTTGTCCCCATGTTTGTGATGATCAGGTCTAGTACATTTTCACCTCTTGTGGGAATGGTGACAAGTTGTTCCATAGCATTTGAGTTTATGAACTCCAGGAACCTTTGGGCTAGGGTATTGGGGCTTGAGTAATGTTCCCAGTCTATGTTTGGGTAGTTGAAGTCACCCAATATGATGGTGTTTGGAGAGACATTTATACTCTCCAGTGTCTTCAGGAAGGCTGTGTGGGGTTCCTGAGTTTGAGAGGGTGGCCTGTAACATGCTACAAACTGTAGAGCATTTTTGCCTATGGTTAATTGCACCTGAATGGTCTCTGATGCTTTGTGAGTTGCTACCAGCCTGGAGGTGTGGGTATCCTTGATGAATATGGATACACCCCCTCCTTTTGTGGTACGGTCCGGGTTTTGGGGCGGAACGCATGATATGAGGTAAAACCTGATAGTGCTGGGGTGCTCTCAGGAGCCTTGAACCAGGTTTCAGTCACAGCACAGACATCAATGTTCTCCATACTGAGGAGGGCTTCGAGGGCGTGCATCTTGAGATTTAGACTTCTGGCACTGAGCAGCATTACCCTTAGTTTTTTTCCATTATTGTTTTCTAGGGCGGTGGGTTTAGAATTTGAGCCTTGTCTAAAAAAGGCACTATGGGGGTGGCAAGAGGCTTTGCCAATATCCGGAAACTCAGGGGTGACAGGTGCAAGCCGTCCCTTGCGAAGCAGCGTGGCTTGTCAAGCATGTCATTCCAGGCAGACAGACATTGGATCCCCTTAGAATGACACCAGAAATTAAGCCAATTATTAAAACTGATCATTTTGTCTCTGTATTGTGGCATCATTCTTGGTGAAGGTAGGATACTGATCAGGGTGATATTTGGTATTCTTCAATGTAAAAATAAAATCTCATCCACCTGGCCATCTAAGACTGCCTGAAAGAATGTGCTGTGGCATTAGTCACTTCTGATAGTCCTCCAAGAAGGCATGTTGGAATCATTGGACCTAAAACATAAGCCAAACCATGATATACAGCCAGCTGTCACTCCAGTGTTGAAGGATTGTCTTAGCATAAAAACAGGAGTTTCCTGAATCAATGACTTGACACCAGGAAATCATGGATTCATAAAAGAACACCCAAATCCCAAACAATCACAGTTGTATCAAGTACCAGATTCAGAAGGCCACTTTTTTTTTTTTTTTGCAGGGAGAGAAGCCTCCCCTGTAGCCCCTAACTTATATATACACCAAATCGGTGGCTGCACAACAGTGTGGAAGAGGCAACGTTTCTTTCAATTAGTGTTTTCAGCTATACCGTTCCCTACATTCATAGTTTAGGGAATTAACACTTGTAGAATTTCATTTTCCTGAAATCACACCACTCACTAACATATGATGAAATTTAGGTTTTGTCTTTTTTCTGAATGTTGTGATTTGGCATAGAATCAGGGGAATGAGTGAATGAGTACTAGACTAATCTCTTGCCATGGGGACTGAGAATATGCCAGCTGTAAACACCCACCTTACCTTGCCACATCGACCAGAAGACAACTGAGCAGCACATTCTCCCGACTAGTGAACAGAAAAATCTCTGGAGTGCCCACTTCAGGAAAATGTGATCGAGAAACAAATTCTGAATCTGGAACTTCAGGAAAAGACTGAAGTACCAGCTCAACAAATACACCACTACATGCACTTTGCTTGGGATGTGACCTGTTAAAAGATACTCCCTCTTTCTATGGGCCACTATCAGATGCACAATAACCCACTACACAAAGGGTAAAATCTCATGCCCTCTTGTTTTTTAGGCCAAATAAGATGGACTGGTTGTTGGATCAAAATAAGAAAGGCCCTACAACTGCCTTTCCACCCAAGGCATTTAAGGTAAAAAAAAAAAAAAAATTCCCTTTGTGTGTGTTGCATCTGTCTACATCCCAATATCTTCTATGTTTTTAACTACATGATTACACAAAAATAACCTTAAGACACTTGTTGACCTCAGCTAGTTGTGACATCTTAGGAACACTCCTAAACATCAACCTCCTCAGCCTCTCTAAGATCTGAATAACTAAGGACCTAAACAGTATTTTAGTGAATAATTAAGAATCTGGAGTCCCCCTCTCGAGTCCACTTGCCTTGTGCATGGAGGAGCTGTAGTTAGGACTACACTTTGCCAGCAAGAATCTCTTCTTAGGACCTGTGATGGGTTTGGCTTCAGGCACTGAAATACAGTTTAATTATACGCTAATAACTGACTGATTTAAATAATAATGTTTTTGGCATAAAAAAGACTGCACAACAGATGGGAGAACACAGTACCCAGAAGGAGGTTAAGCTTCCCTAGTGGCAAACTGTAGTCTAATGAATGTAGAAAAGAATAAAGAAATTCATGCAGCCAGTCACCTTTGTTAACACTGCTGGTCCAACGTGTTATCAGTTTGAGGGAATCAAGCAAACTTCATTTTGGGCCCTACAAAAAGGCCACAGTATTTGTACTTACAATGTTTTAATTTATTTTATTAAATTTTCCTAGAGTTATGATCCAGTGCCTTTTTCTTCAGTGGAAACCCCAGAGCACTGTCAGCTTACGTGACTTAGTCGTGTAGTTTACCAATGGAGATTGGCAGAATCAAACCTAGGATCTCAATAACCAAGGACTTGCTAAACCAAGAATGTGCATGTTATTCAGTAGCTGTTAATTCAACTGCCTACTTGCATCACTTTCAGAATATTTTCTTACATAACTGGCTGCTTCAATGCTCACATTATCGAACTCAAAAACTCAAAATAAATAATATCAAAATGAAGGAAATACAGAAACATATGTTTGCACCCTCCACACCTGCTGCTAATTATATATATAAATTCTAAGATTGCACCAAAGGGGGAAAGGACCAATAACCCCGAGCCCTGTTGTGCTGCAATCCTGTACAATACAGGTCCCTGCATAACACAGCTCCCTTGTTTCAGTATTGTGTTATTCAAGCTTTTCAGCTCAAAAATGTAAATGTTGATGACCTTTGCGTTCCCTCTTCTGATAGGGACTTCTACATATACATCTATGTATGACTGTATATATACACACACGAACATATATATGGGTCTACTTTAGATCACCGAAATCCCATTTCACTGAGAGGAAGCAAAGGTTAGAGCATTTTAAGTTGTTTTTTATTACTATTAAGATATTGAAATCACTAACTTTTTCTTATATGGTCATACTTCTATGTATTGGGTTAGGTTGAGTTAAACTGTGATGATAGTTTTTCCGACAACTACGACTATGTCTGATTTAAATTGTGTTGCTTAGGCTTCCAGTGTGTTTCGGTTTGCAATTGTTAAGAATTTATGACGAATGTTTTATGGGCTGGTATATATAGTCAAATTAGTTGGACCAGGGTTATGTTTGATATCATAGGGGGTTACTAGGCTAATGGCCCCAGGGCCCTTACAACCCTAGCCAAGTTCAACCCGTGTTCCCAAGGGTGTATGGTTTAAGCAGACACTAAAATCAGCACCTATTGCCCCTCTCTAAGAGAGATACAGGTGGAACCCCTGAGGTGCATTTGTGGTTACCCATCCAATTGTCCAAATTATACTTAAATAGGGCCAATGAGGGGCTTTGTTTAACATGAATAGGAAGCTTGTTCCAAAGATGGGGCAAACTCTGTGAGACAAATTTGTCTCTCCAGCAAGCTCTGTTGATGTCACATACCAGATTAAGGTCCTTTGAGTGAGTGACCTGTGTGCCATTTGACTTGCGACTGTGCAGCATTTCCATTAAAGCTTGGTCAGAGATTGCTCTATACGCAAGGCACAGGCCACCTCTAAGCAGTCTGTATGACACAGAGTAAAATGACAATGATTTCAGTCTGTCCACATAAGATAGGTCTTGAAGACCCTGAATCTTCTTTGTAAGGAACGTTTGTGATCTCTCCAATTGCTGCAGGTGTTTGGAAAGGAACATACCAATGGGGGGTATTGTACTCTATTACTGGCCTGATGAGGGAAGAGTACGGGGGGGGGTTATAACCTTTGTTTCTTCTGGAAACAGCAAAAACAGACAATCCGGACCACCAGACTGATAAAAAACAATAGGGTAATAAAATGCAGTAGGTGTATTTTAAAAGGTGTTCATAACTTTTGTATGTTGTCTGAAGAAGGGTTTTTTAAACCTGAAAGAGCTAACCTACTTTTTTATCAGCCTGGTGGTCCAGATCGTCTGTTTTTGCTGTTGAAACTTGCTGTGAAGCTGGATCTTAAGTGTGAAGTCTGCAATTGTGTTTTTTGGGTGTTTCTGATATTGTGTTGTCTTCATACACATGGCTGAACAATATCTTGAGGACACTGAGTTGAGCTATCGTCCAGTACTGTCTGTTGCTGCCAAAGTAAGTACAGAGAGAATGAAGCAACGTATTGCTACTGATAACAATCCATTGTTGAATTTAAACTTGACCAACATAACTTTGCTCACTTTGGGGAATAATGAAGAGCTAGAGAGTGATGTCTTTTTTTTTGGAACAGCTGAAAGCTTTAGAAAAAGACTTGTATAAGCTGAAACGCCTTCAGTGGTAAAGACTGCATTTTGAGGCATCTTTGCATCATAAAATCATTCCTAGAGGCATGAGGGTGCGCTGCATGCCCCCATATGGGGAACTGTATCCTACCTTGTTGGCCAAATGGCAGCAGCTTAATCTGGACACTAGTTTTGCTTACATGAAATTGTTGATAGATTTTTCTTACCTATGGAGAAAGAACTAGTGAGTTCAATTGAATCACAGCAGAGACAGATAGAATTGCGATTTAAGGAGGAATATCATCAGGTTAAGCTCAATGACCTGTATTGTGCTGTGACAGCTTATGACTCCAAATTGCAACATATTAAAATGAAAAAACTTTCAAGAGACTATAAGGATTTTGTGCAAGGGCATCTTTTCACAAGGCTAAGGGATACCCCTCCATGGAATCAGCCTTCTGTGACATCTAATCCGCAGGCTAATGAACATTCCACCTTAAATTCAGGTGTAAGAGGCAATGGAGCTGATATAGGGATCAGGATGGAAATGATGACATCATAAATCGTCGACACAGCACCTAGGCAAGACTCTACTGTGGAGGTAATTAACAAGCAGCAGACAATGCCACAAGAGACTTCTAACACCACACAGATGGTGTTAAACAGTACTAATGTGCTGGGAGCTCAACCAAAAAACAAGAGCTCCTCTTTTCACATTTTACCTGTACCTGTGAAGAAGAAAGAGAACCTGAACAGAGCACGTTCGTTGAATCACAATGCAAAGAGGCAAAACACGTCCATGTGATTGCCAATGGCAATAGAGACTGTAATGTATATAATATTTCTGATTACATTTTATCTGATGCTGAAAATTATGTTTTGAGCAAGGGACTTACATTCATTCCAAGTACAGGGTCAAGTTTTAATGACTTGTGTGTTAGATTTGAGAATGTTTGCTAGAAATGTTGAATTGAAACGTATTTATGGTGCAGAATCTGTTCCTAGGGACTGCACTCTTAGGCAACCGAGCACATTTAACCCCCCTGTCAGTCAAGTGGTTGAAACTTTTATAAAAACCTGTGAAGATAATATTTTTAAGTTTTTGAACACAAAGAACAAGCATGTTTTTTATAACATGAACTGGGAGCAACGTCAAGCATTAAGGACACTTATAGAGAATAAGAATATCATAATAAAACCTGCTGACAAGGGAGGGACAGTTGTAGTCATGAACAGTGAATTCTATCATAATAGTGTTCTTATGTTGTTAAGGGACTCAAATACTTAGCAGCTAACACCAGTGGATATCAATAGGATTATTGGCAAAGTTAAGCATGAGTTTTCCAACTTAAGGTTAAGCAACCATATTAATGAAGACGCTTTTGAACATCCTGTTGTTCCATTGTTCAAAGCTTTACCAAAAATACATAAAGACCCCAGGAAACCACCATTACGTCCAACTGTATCTGGAAGGGGGTGGGCTACTAAACATGCTTCTATATGGGTAGAGGCTCATCTAATAAAGTGTTTGGTTTCTGTACCCAGAATATTAAAGGACACAGCTCATTTTTTTGCAATCTTTACACAGTCATTTAGGTCCCAATGCAGATTGTATGGATTATTTGTTAGTAACCCTGGATATAAACAGTTTGTTCACAGTAATTACAAAAGAATATGGCTTGATGGCCATTGAGGCCTTTTTGCAACAAGTACAAATCTTGAATCAAACTGACATTGACAGTGTATGTTTACTGTTAGACTGTGTGCTGAGCAACAATATTTTTATGTATCATAATTGCTTCTATCGACAGAGCAGGGGGGTGGCCATGGGTACCCCCTGCGCAAACACATATGCCAACATAGTGTTGGCATATTGAGAGGATTAAACAATATTCAAGGCAAACCATTTATGGAGGGGGTACCTGAGTTACTATGTCTGTTTTGTGGATGATGTCTTCCTGCTTTGGACAGGGACACAGGAACAGCTCTATGAGTTTGTTACCTACCTGGAAAGCACCACTGATGTTTTGAGCTTTAATATTTCACTCTCGGATACAACTAAAGATTTCTTAGATGTCCGAGTGATGAAAAACACAGAGCAACGGATTGAGAGACTGTGTTATATAGGAAGGAATGCTGGAAGAATACTCTCCTAGCCTATAATAGTATGCACCCCAGATATACATTTAACAATATTGCTCAGGGACAATTTTTTCGAACATCTAGGTTATGTACTAATGTTGAGACATATACAGGGAAGTCTGCAGAATTGATGGTGAATTTAAAAGCAAGGGGATATAATCAGAACATAATACAGCGGGCATTTAATAAAAGTAAAGAAGAGATGTTGAACAAAGCAAAACCCTGGTTTTCTGGAAATATACAGGTGCATGACAGGGAGACTGATAAAAGCAGGCAGCCCCTTCGAGTTACTTTGAATTATAGTAACAATGTGGGGGGCATATGTGATATTATTCACCAAAACTGCAAAATCTTGTTAACTGATGATAGAGTGAAAGCATTAATAACTCATGAACCCACATTTTGTTTCAAACATAGTAAGAATTTAAAGGATTTGCTCTGTACAGACCAACAGGGGGTTAGGAAACCTGTAATGGGGTGACAATGGACATTCCCCTGTAGACATTGTAAAGCTTGTCAATATATTAGACATAACAACACATTCATTCATCCACTGTCTGGAAAGAGCTATTCATTGAAACAATATGCTGACTGTTGACCAGCAATACTATATACTTGGCTGACTGTATGCCATGTTCATTTTATGTTGGTAAAACTAATTGTAGATTGAAAGACAGGGTGTTATAACATATGTCAGCTATACGTACAGCCAATACACATATTGCCCTGTATCAGCATGTAAAGCAGTACCCTGGGCATGTATTTTCTTTTATGGTTTTGCAGGTTATTCATCCAACTGGAGTGGGGGGGGGGGTGATTTGAGAAATATAACAAACTGCAGTGAAACTAGATGGATAACCAATCTGGGTGCTGATAGAGCACCTGGTCTGAATGGTGTCATTCCTATCAAGCCCTTTTTTAAAAAAAGAGGAGGGCTTTTTACTGAATCTTTGATTGGCTGTTATGTATTTTAAAAGGTGTTCATAACTTTTGTATGTTGTCTGAAGAAGGTTTTTTAAAACCTGAAAGCGCTAACCTAATACATTTTATTACCTACTGCATTTTATTAAACTATTTTTTTTTTTTATCAGCCTGGTAGTCCAGATCGTTTGTTTTTGCTGTGAAGCTGGACCTTAAGTGCAAAGTCTACAATTGTGTTTTTTGGCTTCTTCTGGAGGCAGTCCACTTATGAAATTAGCAATATAAAATGCCCTTCTTACCACTGTGGAGACATGGTGATTGAAGTTAAGGTTGCTGTCGACCTGTCTGCCCAGATCTGTCACCACTGACTGTGTGCTTAGGGTATTACTATTGCTGTGGATGTCTGCAGGAACATCACCCTTGCTGAAAGGGGATGATAATGCAATTTTTTTGCATTAAGACCATGACTCTGGCACCAGTCATTAGTCTGCACAAGACCTTCTTTGCAGGATGTTGACATTGCTAGGGGTTTCAATGACTGCTCCCAGTTTACAGTTATTAGCAAACTCTGTCAGCCATAGTCATTTAGTTTTAGCCTGTACTTCAGAGTAGTAGATTCCAAACAGTAGGGGTCCCAGAACTGATCCCTGTGGAACACCACTGGTTATGGATCTGCCGGAGGAGGTGAAGTCCCCTATTTTGACCATATGAGTTCTATCAGTGAACCAGTTTGCAACCCACCTGACAATATGTGTGTTGATACCCAGCTGGGTTAGTTTATCAATGATGCCTGAGTGGCCTTGGCTAAGTCTAGGTAAGCTGTATGCACAGATTTGCCCTGATCTAGGGCTTTGGTGACTGTCTCGAAGAAGTCCACCAACTTTAACAGGCATGATCTCCTCTTGACAAAGCCAAACTCGGTGGAATCGAGCATTTGGAGATTTTCTGTATCTTTGTTAATAAGTCCATGATGATTTGTTCCATGGCCTTGCAGACAATGCTAGTCAGGCTAATGGGTCTATAGTTCCTGGGGTCTGTGACTGCACCCCCTTTGTGCAAAGGGATGATGGTAGCCATTTTCCATTTTTCTGGGATAAAGCCAGTGCTTAGGCTGTGATTGAAAAGCATGCCCAATGGGATGCTGTCTAGTCCCATAGAGGCTGTTTATTTGGCCTTGGAGAGGACATTTAAGACCTGCTCCTCAGAGATACTAGGTGGGGGACAGGTGTTAGGGAAGGAATGCTTTGGGGTATATGTGGTGGGGATAGGGGTGTGAAGTTTTCAGTGAACCTGTCACCCAGCAGGTTTGCTGCATCCACAGGTTCTGTATATTTGGTACTATAAACTACAAGTTCAGCACAAATCTGGGCCTTACCTTTGAGGTTAGGGAAATAACAAAAGAACTCCTTGTGGTTACCTTTAGTTAGGGAAAATAATTTGGATTCATAGTTAGCTTTGGAGGACTTCACTAGGAGTCTTATTTGCTTGTTTAAGTTGAGGAAGGGTGTTCCCAGTTTTGAGACCGTTCCTTCCTACTTTTACACAGCAATTTCCTTCTCCTACTGTATAGCCTACTAATGGCAGTTGTTCACCAGGCAGGTTTGTTTTCCCTTGATGATCTTGCTTTGGTTCTATTAAGTACATCAGAGTCAATAAAATTGTACAGGTGGTCATATAAAGTATTTATGTATAACTCAGCATAACAGCATAGGTGTCTGTTCCAACAGTGGGGAAAGGGGCTATGAATCTATTTATGCTGTCACATAAAAGGCTGTAATGGGCCTTGGAGAAGTTTTTAGTCTGTGTGTGCGTGTTTGTGGGGGGGGGGGACTTGTGTTGTAGTTTCTTCTAGCGAGACAGTTTTGTGGTCAGATCTCACCAGGGATGGCCATATAATGGGAGTGGTGCAGCAGCCCCCCATGTTGTTGAGCACCAGATCCAGGATGTTTGAGCCCCTTGTGGGTGTGTCAACCAGCTAGTCCAGGGCACTGGAGTTAACGAAGTCCAAGAACCTTTGGGCAAGTAAGTCAGCACACATATAATTTACCCAGTCAATGGATGGGTAATAAAATTCACCCAAAACCAGGGTGTTTGGTTGTATCTTGAGTGACTAAAGTAGATCCAAGTAGCTAAGTGGATGTCTTGACTAATGGAGGGGGTCCTATAGCTGGCAATGACCTGAAGAGGGGTCTTATCTACAGTCAGTTGCACCTGAAGTAATTCAAGGGAATTGTGCTGTTTAACTAATCTAGAGGTGTATTTATCTTTAATGAATATTGATACACCACCTCATTTAGTTCTCATGCCTTCAGTTTGTGGTATGATAGTGTGGAAGGAAATGTAACCTGGTATAACTGGGTGCTCTCTGCAGCCTTAAACCAGGTCTCAGAGACTGCACAAATGCCAGCATCTTCCAAGGTGAGGGCTGCTTCCAGTGAGTGCAGTTTCTGGTTTAAACTCCTAGCATTTAGCAGCATAACTGAGGTTGTTTTTAGAGGGCATTTTTACACTGGGAATTTTGTTCTTGTGACATGGCCTAAAAAAGGCATTATGAGGGTAGCAAGTGCCTGAACCATAACCAAAATCCCAGGGGTGACAGATGAAGACCATCTCTGGCAAAGCGCCAAGGTCTGTCGACCATGTCATCCCAGGCTGACAGACATTGGATCCCCTTTGAATGATGTTTTGTTTGTATTGAGGTATCATCCTAGACGAAGGTAAAACGTCGCTTAAGGCTACGGACATACCTGCCTGAGACACAATCATTTGGTGAATGTTTAAGATTTAGAAAAGGCAATGGATTATTTATGGAACTCAAATAAAGGCCAAAATGTATGACATCTTTTGAATGGGTTGGGTGCAGGACATTTTTGATGATGTGTCCTTGGCTCTAAGAAATGTTGTATACCTAGACTTGTACCTAAATGTATAGTAATCTAAACCTGTAAGCTATACAGGTGAGTTGCTGCATGACTAAGTGTATGCCAGTTTATTTTTACATGTTCTGTACACTAAACAGAGGCTACTGGAGTATTATATGTAGTTTAAAGGATGAGAAATTATACAGAGTAGAAACAAGAATAAGAGAAATTGGAGAATGTGGATATAGGAAGGAGTTTGCATATTATATTCCTTGTAAGAAATGTGTGAATGAAGAAAAAATGAAAGGTGTAGGAGACAAATGAATTCAGGATGTGCAGAATATTGGGTGAGTATATTACTATGGGAGTAAAGATGTTCCAGTGACCAGTGGAGTAGTGACAGAATCCTGGTAGTGGTGGTATAGACGGTGGGTAGTTAAGTTAATGAAATGATGGTGACCAGAATGACAAAAAGGGATGCAGTAGTGCAAGATGAATTAAAATGAATATGAGGAGTTAATAATCAACTCCTGTCAACAGTGGACTACTGTAGTTAACAATCTGCTTCCTGTGGTCCGGTGGGCCAGGGTTTGATTCTCTCAGCTTCCTTTGCCTGTGTGTTCCAACTCTGAGCAAGTCATTTATTTACCAGACAGCATTCAGGGACTCAGTCTGAAAAAGGTCTATGAAAACCAGTGCTCTACTTGAGTTAACAAATACATATAAATTAAACAAAAAAGGCTATAGATGGGTAGGTTAGAGTGCAATAGTTGGGTGCTGGGGGACTGGAATGAAATAATAAATGTTAGGAATGCATGGCAGTTGTCATGGGTTACCAAACTACATGAATAAACTGTCCAATGCTGCCACAGATGAAAGTAGGTTGCATACAGCTCTGCAGTAGAACGGGAAGAGCTGGGGATGACTGCAGTTGGTGTCAAGGGACTGTAGAGGGGAGGGTGCATAGCTGGGTGTGAAGTTAACACTGTTCAATATGGCAGACCTGGCATTTGTTACTGAGACATCATAAGACAGTAGTTTTTAACCTCAGTTAGCAGTGTGTATAATTACAAGTCTCCATGTTCTCTACAAACACAAACAGATGTAATAATCTGTGTTTTTTTTTTTCTTCAGACAGAGTTAAAGATGTCCTAGGTGAATGCTGGACGTTGTAATACCAATTTGCATTCCATTGATGCAGGAATAAATTGCAGAGTTCTCCTGATGTATTACTCACCAGGTTATTTAATGGCTTTCTGCAACAGGTTTCTCATTTTCTCCTTGAACTTGTTCACAGACAGACAACATGGTTGGTGCTGTTCAGTTTTTTGAACTGGACTTACCTGGGAAGTTACCATTGCTATCCAAATTAAAGGAACTCCTTAGATTGTGGCCTTTCAACTGAGTATTGTGACCAATAATTTGAATACATGACCTATGTCTTGAACAGACCATCACCTGATTTGCCTCAAGCATGTGCACCACTTGACACAGCCACCCCTTTCTAGGAACCTGTATAAACATGACTAGGGCTATATGATGTTTACAACGCATCAACTCTTAGAAAGAATCACTGTTGATGACCTACATGACATTGTTGTGGTATAAATCTAACCAAAATGGGGATTCTAGGTGGGGACTCAGGGTAATGTCAGCCCAGTAACTATATGCTCCAGATCTCCTGTGCCACTAGCCATTAGATGATCATGAGCTTTATGGGATGTCAAGATTTAAGTGATCATTATGATGCAGGTAGAAGATAAACTTAGCTGGTATGCCCATTATTCAGCATTCTATATAAGGGATTTCATAAGAAAGCATGATTTTTTGGTACAATGAGATCTCTGCTGTATCAAATTATTTGGATATGCTCTTCTGAGTGGTGGGCAGACTGTGCAGCCCAGTATCATTGCCTGTAGGGTTTTCTTTCCTGTGTGTGTGTTTTGGAAGTGCATAACCGTTTGCTGATAACATTAGCAGTTTCATCTTCCTGATATTTCCAAGGTCCATTACAGTGTTTCATTTACAGATGGCCCTGACACTGGGTAAGCTTAATTACTTAATTATGTTGACTTTGATGAAGTTATCCATATGGCTTCATCCCAATACATGACTTTTGACTAGATCATGGATCTATAAAACTGCCTTGAACATCTTGGTCCAGATATTTTCCAGACTCTCTACTCTTCTCTGAGGATAAGAGATTCTCCACCTGTGTTATAAAGACTTTGATGATTCAGACTCTCAAAAAACAATATCTTGATATGAACAATCTACAGAACTAACTTAACTTCCTTTTATAGATAAGGATATTCAGAAAGTGGAAATGGGTAGATGCACTCCTATATGGCATCTCATGGCCTCTTGGATCCTTGTCAGTCTAGCTTTAGATGTATGCGCAAATTCTTCTAGTTGGCATCTGCTCATGTGTAAGCAATATAGGGCTCACTCTTGGTGAATCTTCTGTTCATAGTACATATGCTGTCATTTACAGATGTTATGCAGAGTACAGGCACACACTAATAATCCTATGTTGATAATACCTAGCCATATCACTCCTCCTTTCGGCAAACAATGCTGGATTTTACCAATCTTAAAGATTGTCAGGATTTCATCCCTTGGTAGATGACAGTCTTCTTAGATTCATCTATGAAAAGTAAACTACATTTTGTTTCATCTAACAATGGGGCCTAGCCTCAACAGATATTAATAATAGGTTGAATCCTAAGCATTAAATGTATTATGGTCAAAGGAGGTGGGTAAATCAAGTATTAAACCTCAAAAAGCTCAAAGTACAGATGTACCAAAAGAGATATGACTCCTGTAATCATGATCTAGACAATAATGCTTGTTAAAGGTAAGTAATGATGGCCAAGTGTTTGTGGTAGAGATATAATTGGGATATTCCAGAAATAAGAACTGGAATGAATTTTGACATTATTTTACAACGGGTGTTTTTTATTGCCTGATGGTAAAATATGATGAAGCTTGCAAGCCACGTGTAAAGAGTTTGTTTGGTAATTTAAGCCCTTCCTTCCTGAGAGCAAGAGTAGAAACATCTATTGATCTTTCTAAACGCATGCACCTATTTATGGTAAAACCTGAGCTGATGGTACATACCCATGGCACAAAGGAATTTCTCTGTCCTGATTTCTGGCCTCATTAAAAATACAAGGAGGTGAAAAGACTGGTTCAGGGGATTTATATCACGTACCTGAATGCTCAGATGAGTGAACATCAAAGCACTGAGTGGAAAAACTGGAATCAGTGAACATCAAAACAGGACAATCTCAAAAAAAAAATTTTTTTAGCAAAGGGTCAAGCCCAACTGCACTCTCTCATGTGGGCAGATGTGCCCCCCCACATACCCCTGCTAATTATACATTCCAACTCTAAGACTGCACTACAGTGGGGAAAGGACCAGTACTCCAATCCCTGCTGTTCTATAGTCTCAAACACTACAGTTCCTGTCTAGAGCTCTGCCCACTGTAAAATCAAATGTAGTGTGTATCAAATCAAATAATTTCAATTTCTATTATGCAACAAATCTGCAAACATATTTCCATTGAAAAGGTATTTCCCTTACTATTTTAGCGCTAAATAATGCATATATCTAAACAACACACACTTTAAATGTACAGGAAATGTACTGCAGCTGTATCTTCGATGTTACATAATTCCAAATTCTTATCTTGCCAATTCGACGTTCGTCCTCCTAAACACTAGAGTGACTGAACTGGACCCATTTTAGGGTAACATGGAGATCACAGTCAAGAGAAAATGTGGATTACTCCTGAAGCTTGAACTTTCTAAAAGTCTAAATACAGTTCTATACACATGAAGGCCTGAAACTCTGAAATCCTTAAGCAAATAGAATATCCACTGGAAAATAATTTATGGAGAAAACAAATAACACAGCTCAATCTGCTGACTCATACAGGATGCAGGTGAGCCAAAAGTATTGGAGCTAGACACCAAGCTTACAAACAACAAACAGCATGAGCAGTTTAAACAGTTCTTTTAAGGTTTGTTATGCTGTCTCCCCCATGGGATCTAACAGGCTCACCTGTCCATTCTCAACAAAATGCTTGGAAATAAAAAAACATGACTACTGCTGTTTAAATCATTGTACATTTACGTCGGATTATTTTGACTTCAAGTTCTACGTCGGATTATTTTGACTTCAAGTTGATTATTTTGCTAACGGAACATTGCAGTAAGACTGGTCACCCCTTCATTGTTTTGCTCTATTTTTTACGTTTTGACTTTTGGTTTATAGTTGCTGCATTTAATAGAGCATTCACTCCAAACGGATTTGTCTTTCATTGATTGTACATTTTAATATTGTACAGCAGTTTAACACATTCATACTTTTACAAACAGGACTTCATCAGAACAAAAATTTCAAACAATAAGCATAGACAGCTTAAAATCTGTTAGTGCAGTCACATGACACCTCCTTTGTCCAGAATTATATGATGAACTGGATGCTTTAGTGAAAGTGTTTATCTGTATCTTTTATATTTATTACTGCAAATTAAGGATGAGATCAAAAAGGGCAGGGCCACAAAATTCACATACCTGTTTTATTCAGGCAATATGGATATTTTAAAAACACTGGATGACATAAAGCCTTATGAGCAATCTATGATTTTAAGTTTTAATGTGAACTCTGGTAGCGTAGCATGGATGTGTGTGTCACATGCCCTATGCTTTATATAGGCACAACTGAGAGATGTCTACAGAGAAGGATATATAAACACTTATGCCATTAACAAAAGGGATAACAATAATAATGCCCTTTGTGGACAGACGTGTTTGCAGATTTTAAAACTGCTACATTTTGTATACTAGAAAGTGCTCCAGTTAATCCTAGAGTGGAGGCTCTGGGAAGCACTTGTTAAATATCGGACGTTAATATGGCAATTAAGGCTGAATGACATAGGCCCCCCCCAGCTTAAATTTCCATCTAGAGTGTTCTCAAGATGTGTGCTGTAAAACTAACAATTTTAGTATACAACAATAAATACTTTTGTTGCCAGCCAACAAACTTCAATGGCAGAACTTCACGCAGCTCTGTTTCACCTTCACTTCTGCCAATTGTCTTAGAGGATTAGAGATTCATTCAAAATGAAACTGCTTCCCTTACAGACAAAATATGTATAAACATCTCCTGCTGCCTGACAGCACTTGCCAACTCCCTTATCAGCTTTCAAAGCCAGCAAAACACTTTGTTTTTTTCCCTCCTAGTAGTAGTACATGGAGCTAGTAAATCTCAATGTACTACACAGTATTATGATTGGATCTCCAAGTGTAACCCTATATTATATATTCTAGACATGAATGCCAAGATTCACCTCTCTAGCTTCCCTCTTGAGGTGAATTTCTTGGCCTCCATGTCTTGAACACATAATAAGCAGATTACGTTCATACACCTGATCATAATCCTCTATGTGATTAGTGTTTTAAGTGTTAGACCACAAGATCATGATCATAATATGTCACTGTGGGATAAGGAGCTGTCATGTAATCACATTAACTGTTTTTAAAATGAAAAGCTTGGAAAAAAGATTTTCTTTTTAGGTTTTTAATTCTTTTAATTTCTTAAATCGTTTTGTGTTTTTAATTTGTTTTAGTACTTATGCTAATATTTGTATTATTATATGCATGTTTTACAAATTAGACCATAGAACCTTAATTATGATGACATGTTGGGTCCACATGTCATGTGATCACACTAATTGCTTTTAAAGTCAGATTAAAGATTTGAAACTTTTTTTGGGGGTAAAGTCTTGTTTGTAAAGGAATAAAACACTAAACACTACTATATTAAAATGTTCTGTAGTTTATATAGAGGTGGACACTTTTTTGACTCAAGCATTTTGATGACAGGGAGCAGGTAAACCTATTAGATCCCATATAGTCATAAGAGAATACTAGGCTAAGGACTCTAAAGAGCCTTTTCAAGCCTAGCTATGCTTCCCAGAAATATTAGAAAGGTATTGGTTCCTCAGCTTTTGTAGTGGCATATAAACTTATGCATGAATCAATGAGCATTTACAAGCTTCTTTTCTCTAATAGAGACATAGGTGCCAGACCAGGGTAAATTTATGATTCCCCATCCACTGATCCAAGTTTTAACTGAATAACTGCAGATATGAACTTTGCTTCATGTGGATGGGAAGCCTGGTCCAGAGAAAGAGTAGCCTCTGAGAGACATAACTGTCCCTCCACCATGTCCTACTGGTTACAGGTGAGGTTTATGTCCCTGGATTGGGTATTTTGTATGCCAGGCATACGTCAATTTTCAGCAGCCTAAGGGACTGTAGGAAACTGAGTACAAGGAGAAGGCTTTGAGGCAGTCTTCATATCATTTTTCTGTAAATGTCTGATATGGTTTATGCCAAGGGGAGCATTATACTCAATGTTTGGTCTTCTAAGGGCAGATTACAATGGAATAATCATATCTTTGTACCTGGATGCAATACCCTTTTTACAGCTCATCCAACATAGAATGATTTCCATACTACTGTGAACATATGATTGCCAAAGGCCGAGTCATTCTCTATATATGTTTTCAAACCCCTGACTAGTGGGTCTACTACTCTTAGGAGTGTATTATCAATGTAGTAATTAGCAGGGGTGGCTGACTTACCAAACAAAACTATTATGCACTTCTTGGCATTGAGTTTAACAGCATAACTCAGGCACCAGTTAATAGTCTATGTCAGGCCTTCTTGGAGGCTATTTGTATCTTGGGGGAATTCAATGACTGCACGTAATTTGCCATAGTCTGTGAACTTGGTCAGCCAGCAGCCTTTGATGTTAGCCTTGCCTTCAGAGAAGTAAAAGCCAAACTGGAGCAGTTCCAGAACTGAGCCCTGAAGTACTTCACCAGCGACAAGCCTTTATGTGCAGGTAGAATCCCCTATCCTAACTTCTTGAGTCCTGTCTGTGAGCTAGGGTTAATACTCAATTCTGTGAGGTTTGTTACAATGCCCGAGTTGGGTATTGTGTAAAATGCTTTGGCCAGGTCAAAGTAGGCACTGTGCACCATTTTGTCCTCATTTATTGCTTTGGTGACCTGCTAGAAGCCTACCAAGTTGATTAGACATGACTTTCCTTTGATGAAACCAAAGTGAGTTGAACCTAGAATCTGTAGGTTACCTATGTTAAGTAACCATTTGAACAGCTGATGCTGGAACAAAATCCTAACTTCCACAAGTTGATATGCAGAAACAGTTGTCATATGCACACACCCCCAGATCACATGTCAGAGAAAATGTCAGGAAGACCTTTAAGCTAATGATCTGGGGTGATGCCCAGACACTGTTCCACCAAAACAAAGGGAATTTTGCACTTAGCAGCGTAGGTCTACCTTGCAGAATGCTTCCCAGTAAACTCTGTTCCATCTGAAATTCCATCCGGGTAGAAACAAATCATCTAAAACAAGTCAGGCCCTGAGATGGGAGCAGTTACTGCCTCCCATCTGAGGGACCCTCTTTGGCTAGAACCAGGACACTTTCCTGTATTACCAGGGAACTGAAAGACTATAACCACACCTTTTCCAGCCATGACAGATGACAAACATTAATTCTAGTCTGCCTTCTCTAAAATCTGTGATGAAGCACAGGAACGGATGGAATGCAGGAAAAGTATTTTCTTGGTACTGATTAAGAATGCATTTATCATGAATACATTCTTACTTTGCTGTACTGAGCAGAAGAAGAAGAGAACTACTGCATTCTCTTGACTGACGATCAGATCCCCCTCTGGACTGCCTTACCTCTTGAAAAAGGATCTAGGAAGAGCTGCTGAACTAGCACTCCAAGAAATGGCTTCATAAGTTATTAAGAGGGAGCCCATCAGCAAATTAATTTCCCCTGGGATGTGGACTGTTAAGAATGATATACTTATAGGTTCATACGTTGTTACTAAGCTAATAACCACGATGATCCTTACAACCCTAGCCAGGCACCACAAATCCATTTGGATACCGTCGAGGATGGGGTGGGCCGGGACGTATTTTAGAAGGATGGTAATGAACGGACTTGTATGAGAGGCACTAGGATAATACTTTTCTTATTGACAGCTGTTGTCCATAAGGGAGAACGGGGCTAGACTGGGGGTAAATTTATGACTTCCCAACCAACTGTCAGGGTTTTGCTTGCAGAGGGTAAGGCATAAACTCTGTTTTGCAGGGATGGGGAGCTTATTCCATAGTGTACGGATCCTTTGGGACATGTAACAGTCTCTCCAGCACATTCTGTTTAAGTCACTAGTTCAGATCCCTGGATCTAGTGTTTCTGGTACTGTTTGTTTTGCGCATGTGCAACAGATCCATAAAGGCAGGCTGGGTATGAGGAAGCCTTGTAAGTAAAGCAATGATCCTCTTCTCAGCATTCTGCAGGAAAAAGAATATAGAGACAGAGCCTTTAGGCAATCAGTGAAGGACGGGGTACTCACGTCCTGAATTATCCTGTATCTTGGCTATGTGTTGGTTAAAGGCCAGACTGCTGTCTACATATGTTCCCAGATCCGTAACTACTGTATCAACACTTAGGGGTGTTATTATCTCTGGAGTAATTAACTTGGGTTAACAGTTTCTCAAAGGGCATTATAATGCATTTTTCTAGCACTGAGTTTTAGGCCATGGCTTTGGCATCAGTCATTTGTCTATGTTAAACTCTCCTGCAAGTTGGTGTCTTGGGGGAATCTATAATAGCTCCCAATTTATAGTCATTTGTGAACTTGGTGAACTAGAGGCTTTGAACAATAGTCTTGAATTAAAAGAAGTAGATACCAAACAACAGCAAGCCCACGACAGAGCCCTGGGGTACTATGCTCATGACCAGTCTTCTTGGAGTAAGTGGTCCCACTGATCCTGACTTCTTGTATCCTGTCTGTGAGCCAGTCCGCAATCCAGCAAGTTATGTATGGATTTATGCCTAGCTCAGACAGCTTGTTAGCACTGCCTGAGAGGGGGATTGTAAAGAATACCTTGGCCAGGTTAAGATACACAGTATGCACTGTCTTACCCTTGTGCATTGCCTTGGTGACCTCTCAAAGAAGTCTACCAGGTTAAGTGGCAAGACCTTCCCTTAACACAACCAGACTGGGATGAGTCAAGCATTTGTATGTTGCCAATGTCCTTGTTTATCATTTCCATAATAATTTGTTCCATTGCTTTGCATATTAGGCTTGTTAGACAGATGGGTCTGTAGTTCCGTGGGATGGTTGATGATCCACATTGTGGAAGGGAATGACTGTTGTTACCCTCCATTCATTTGGAACACAGCCTGTTTCAATTCAATGCTGTAAGAATGCCTCATGTGGTCCTAAAAGATTATATTTTAGGCTGTTTAGGAGGCAACCAGGGATGTTGCCCAGACCCACAGAGTCAGTGTTCTTCTCTACAGTGAGTGCTGTCAGTACCTGGACCCTGCTAATAGCTGGAGGAAGTATGGTGGAGGGTATTTCATCTGCAGTAGGTGGGAGGGGGTGGGGGTGAAGTTTGAGCTGAATTTATCAGCCAGATTTAGGTCACCCTGATTGGTGAAGGTGGCACCATTTATTACCAGTTCAGCACACTGCTGCATGTTACTTTTAAGGATTTGGACATAGCCCTGAAGCCTTGAAGAAGCCTTGTGATTGCCTTTACCCTTCAAGGCTGTCCTGACCCCGCAGTTGGCCTTTTTGGACTTAATTAGACTTCTTAGTTTTTTGTTTATTTGTATAAGAGAATATGTGTCTCTAAGGGAGTTGGTATTCCTGATTCTGTCCATGAGTGTTTTTGCCCTGTTTATGTGAAGATTCCATTAGTGAGGTTTGTTTTTAATGTTAGTTTTGGGTTAACTTCTGGTAGGCATGTCAGCCTCTATGCAGCCATTCACATGTTTGTATAGGGAGTCTGTGAATAATTCTGCCTAGGTAGCTGTGGTCCCAGGGTTAAGGACAGCCTTTAATTTTGACAGACTGTCACTTAATAGATGTAGTTTACCTTAGAATAGGTCTTAACTGTTACTGGTTTAGTTGGGTTTTCTGGGTTATTTCCACTTCAAAGGAGACAGCTTTGTGATCTGACCTCACTAGTGAGGATGTGACATGAGGGATGAAATGCTCTCCTATGCTGGTGAGTACCAGATCCAGTATGTCTGATGTTCTGGTTGAAGCATGCACTATCTAATCCAGGGTGTTTGTGTTAATAATGTCCAGTAAGAATTGTGCCTGTGAATTTGAGGCAGTGTAAGTTTCCCAGTCTATATGAATAGGGAATGTGGTTGTATGGTAAATGCCTCTAGTAGGTTTAGGTAAAAGTCAGGAGACTCTATGAGCAGAGATGGTGACCTGTAGCTAGACATGATATAGTAAGGGTCCTTATCTATGGCTTCTTGCATGGAGGTATGTTTATTGCCAACGGAGATAGAGACATCTCTTCTGGCCCCAGTATGTGTTATTTGTCTAAATGTGTGGAAGACACTGTAGCCTTGCATTGTTGGAGTACTTTTTACAGCTTGCTCACGGCACAGATGTTTATATTTTCCAGAGTGAGGAGGGCTTGATGGGTGCAGAGTTTTTTTGTTTACACTCCTACCATTAGGCAGTAATATCTTAAGGTTGCGTGGAGACTTTTTCACTATGTTGGTTTCTTTCTCTTTTTGGCACTGTCTAAAAAAGACTCCAAGGGAATGAATAAAGTTTTAGCCAATATCCAAAAGCCTAAGAGGGACATATGCAGCCCATCCTAGGCAAAGCAATGTGGTCTGTTAACCATGTCCACAAATGCTGACAGATACTGGATTGTGAAAGAGTGATAAGACAAACTAAGCCAATTACTAAAATCAAACATTTTATGTTCGTACTGTCGCTTGATCCTTGGTGAAGGTAGAATGCTTGTACTTGTCTGTGACACATATTCTGACAGAACCATTATATCTCTTTTCATATAGTCCAATGAGGTATTTCTCAGGTCATCTACAGCCACAAGGACTATGATAAAATCATATTGGTACATGGGGTGCAGTTATCAGCCAACGTCTCCAAGAAGCTCGGACAACTCAAGGATAAAATCTTCAATTTTATTCCGTACACACAAAAGTAGCACAAAAATAGCAACAAATACCAACGTTATATCTCAGACTTCCTCAGAACCATTAATGCAATACCAACAACCTTATTTAAACTCATTTTGGCGCCAAAGATCACATGATCTCTTGAAGTTACTTAAAGCACCATGCTGGAAATACGGATGTTGCATGTGAATTTATAACCATCCTGTAATACATAAGAAATACATAAAAAACACACAAAACATCTAGTGTGCTTAATCTTAACTTAAACACTCATAATTCAAAAGCTATTAACTTAATACATTATAACCTACACTGCTGTACATATTAGACAATTCGTATTGCAAAGTGACACTGAAATAGACATATACATATACACATCATTAGGATCTGTCCTTGCTTGTACTGCTGTATATGCTCTATAAATAACTGTTCACAATGGACTATGTACAATAAAGTGAAATGAGTGCATATATAATATTAAATATTAAAATCTACTCTAGTACAATGTATATATAATGCCCTTAAAAATAGTACCCTTATAAATAGTATCCTTCAATTTTATTCCGTACACACAAAAGTAGCACAAAAATAGCAACAAATACCATTACATCTCAGACTTCCTCAGAACCAACATCATCAGGTTTTGTTGACATGGGGTGCAGTGACTTGAGGGCATGCAGATATGCAACTAACCATTGTCTTCTCTTTGTCTAACCTAGTCAGTGGGGCATCTGTGTGTCACACAATAAAGTCCCCAATGACAATAGTATAGTATATGCTTACCTTACTGGTTTTGCTTTTTGGGGGACCACTGGGTGTTGGCTTATGTGAGATGTTTGCTGTTTCTTTGAGAGTGCATGTGTGTTTTAGTGAATGCTGAAGAGCACTGTTGTCCTTAGGCAGCTTTGGAATATCAATAGTCCATTAAAAGAAGAACACCAACACTTTAAAAAGGGTTTATGATCTTGTGTTGACGTTTTTACTTAGATGTTGCACAATGGATTAGTTGTAGGACCAAATTAAGAAGGGCCATTTTTGCAGCTCCTCTAAGGTTTTGATGGCAGGGAAAACTGTCTGTAGTTGCTACATACAGCCAAGGTGCAGCACTCTCACCAGGAGGAAATGAGCACCCTATCTTTCCAGCAAAACATTCACTATCAAAACCTGCCTCCGAAGACTGCTGGGAATTGTTTAAAACTTCAAGAAAGGGCAACATTGGTCTTACACTTGAAAATCCACAAGTGGCAAATGTGTCTGCAATCACCGACACCTTACAGTCTAATGTAACACCCATATCTTCAGTCATGCAAACAGCACCAAGCTAGGACCAAACAGACCTTTTTGTTAACCAGGCAAGCCTACAGTTGAGACAACATTTATGCAACTTACTCAGAGTTACATAGTTTACTTGCAGAAACAGAGAGAATCAAACCTATGACTGCAGGATGAAACTTGTTACCAGCTCATAGCCTTAAGCCTCTGAGCCAAAGCTTTCCCAGTCTGTGATCAGTTCCAAGGATTTCAAGCACCAGATCATCCACTGAATGGCAGCTACTAAGAAATCCTTCAATAGGGTCATCAATCATTTAGTTAGAAGAACAAGCAGAAATACTTCTTCTGCAAGGCTATGACTATTGTGGCCAACATGGTGATGAACCCTAGGTGCTGCAGAAATTCCACAAAACAACATTTTGAATTCAAACTGATACCCAAAGTGAAACAAGATTATTACCTGTGTAGGTACAAAACAATGGTATGGTAACAGTCCACAGAATATCAATATGAGCCTCAGTGTCCCATGAAGAGTATTTACTGCCTTTTCATTTTAAACAATGACCACCAAGTCCTCTATCTTCCCAGAATCACCCCCATATGCTAAACTCAAGACATAAGGCTTATGAATGGTCTTGTACATAGATGTGTGTTATGAAATGCAAGTACTACATTTTGGGCATCAGGGATCAAGTGAAAGGAACTTCACTTGCAAGAGGTAAACCCATGGTAGGGGAGACAGCTTAGCTAGGTGGAGATTCACATGACAAACTTGATACGCACAAGTTCCACTCCAATATACGTGAACACTAATGAGAGACTGCGACTTCAAATAATAAATGTTGAAACTTGCTGTGAATATACTTAAATCACTTTTGTTTGAAGGGGACAGCTTTCCTTTGATTCCTGCACCCCTTACTTACATAGCACAACTAAAAGATCACTACACCATAAAGTAAGGGAACTTTGGGAAATTCTCTCTCTCTCTCTCTCTATATATATATATATATATATATATATATATATATATATATATATATATATACACACACACACACACACACACACACACACACACACACACACACACACAATTACATTCAGAATGTACTTGCACTTTCTGTGTACATGATATGAGCTTTGCCTTCCTCCCTGGGATTGGGGCTAGCTAGCATTGGGCAATAGTCCCTAAGGTTGCTATCCTGCATCCATACTTAAGTTCCCAATAAACATCATATCTTTTTTAATGCTTAGGCCTTTAACCATGACAATTAACAGCAGACAACTCAGTGGACTCTTCCACATCTGCTCTCAGCTTGGGCCAAAGTTACCTATTGGCCTTGGGGAAGACTACTGAAGGGATGGGTACTGTACTTCTGACCTGAGACCAGGTGACTCCAGACACCACTCTTCAGGATAAGATTAAAGTGCTTTGAGCTACATCCAATCATCTGATAGTCAGGCACTGCCTACACCCAGGAATGCACTCCCAAAGTTAGAGCCAGGGGTGCACCTTATCCAAGCCCACCATCCACTGAAGGAAAGGAAAAATGTAAACATGAGCCCATGCTACTGGATGATACTTTCAACAGATGTAGGAGCAGGAAGACAGTTTTAACAATGGCATTACCTGTAGGAGGGCTAGTCAATACCTCATTGTCTTTGCTCAAATTCTGGACAAAGTCAAAAATAATGGGGAGGAGATAAAGGTCCAAAATCAAGGAAAGTTTTTAACTATTACTTTAACTGACAGAAAAACTTTAATAGTGCAACAGATTTTGCATTAGAATGCATTTTCTGATCAATAAAATGTATGAAACTCTAATGTTTTGTACTGGCGAATAACTTGTAATCATCAGTGATTTACCACAAAGTCAAAAAATGTACAAGGGGTAGGGCAAATACAGGCAGAATCAGGGACATTTGCAAAAAATCAGGAACAAATGACAGGTTATGAATGTAGGCTATAGTCTGCTCTCTGAGCTTCAAGACCATGTGATGATGATCAAGCTGAGACCTGGGGCCACATCTCTTAACTGCTTATCACAAGAAATATAGACAAAGCCTAAAATAATAGGGGGGAGAAAAATCCGAAAACATGGACAGATTTTAAATACTGCTCTTACAAACCTATAAAGTTGCTAGAGTAACAGGATTTGTATAAGAATGCATTTTCTGAAGGATATGAAGTCTAAAACTCAAAGCATGTCATTATTTAGTGACTTCAATCTTCAGCGATTTGCCACAAACCACAAATTTTATGATGAACAGACCAAAAATATCCAGCAAAAATCTGGAACATTTGTGGTATGCCTTGGGGCTGCCTGTTACACCTTAACTAATTTTTGCATGAGGAAATTTCAGCTGACTGCCATCATCTTGGTGGTAGTGAAGTAGGCCATGAGAATCTCCCTCTATCTGCATGCAGCAACACAGAACTGTTAGTACTTATAGCAGTGATTCATGTTGTTCTCCTCCCAAAGCCAATAAAAACAATTCTGGTGCAGGTCTTGACTAGCATTTTTTTCCCCTTTATCATAATCTTCTACCCCCCCCCCCCATGCTAATTATCAAACTTTTCCCACTAAATGCTTGGCCCTTTTGTCCTTCTGTCCTAATAGCTAATGCTGTAGCAGGGGCAACAGTAAGCTCATTATTGGCGATCATTCAGGTGGGTGGGGTATCTTAATCTAATACCCTCTCCACAGCAGTGACAGATCCTCCTTGTCAAAGCAGGGGTCTGCAATGCTGGGCCCTATGGTAAGGTTACTGAGTACTTCCTCATGCTCACTTATCCCCAACTGCAGAGTACAGTGCTGCCTGGCAGGCTGAAGTCACAACATCCTTTTTCCAGCATCTCTGCTGTTACACCATCTGAAGGCTTCAAGCAGATAGCAGTGGCACAACAAGCTGTATTGTCTCCCCCCTCCAGCAGTCGGACTGCTAGCTGAACCAGGGTTTACTGAGGCAGAGATGAGGGTAAACCCCTCTGTGCCACCATGCATGTATTGAGATTAATAATTTAAGGTTCAGAGAGACACTCAGTTATTTCGCTTCTAGGTACTTAATGCTGGAATTTTTCACAGACATGCAGCAGGCTCGAGGTCCTTTCTGTGTGAGAGGAAGAAAAGAACCGACAGGCACTGGGATTAGGTGCTCTTATATACTCAGTACATGACCTCAATGCAAATGCACATTGGGGATATGCCCCTCAGGGCATAGAAAAAAAAAGTCAAACTGAGACTGGTAAAGAAGTCTGACTGAACAGCATGGGTCATCCATGTATCATTAAGGGATTTTAACTGTTGAGAGCTATCTACTTTTCAGTGTGTCCACAGAATCTATTCTACAATTAATTGTTTGAATTAAGAAATACATCTGTCATAAGTAGAACACTCATAACTTAGTATGAATTATTACCATAAACATATAAATAATGACAAAATTAACTGAAAATTTGGAACAAATACATATGAAAAATGTTTGCAAAATCTCCAGTTTACCTGCTGTCTGTGGACAACTTTTAAATATTTAGAGGACATCCTCCCAGTGTAGATTTCAGAAAACAGTTAATAGGAGTACCATAAATATTATAGAACACTGTCTTTATTTTATGAGTTATATGTTGAACTGTCGATTTGATTCAAATTATTAAAACTAGAGTCATCCACAGAGAAGAGCTTAAGCATGTCTATTTCCATAGGATGCATATGACCTGTGATAATTAAAGAATGGAGCGGTGCTCCCAAGTCGACTGTTGCCATCTGTTTCAAAGTGCCAGAGGAAATAACCTGGTCTATAGCACCTATTCTAGCCAAGCCAACACAAATTGTGTCTTCTGTAATTGCTGTTAAAAAAAAAAAAAAAAAAAAAAAAAGTTTAAGAATGCAATAAATGTAAGACTTTGAAATACATTTCTGGTTTGCACAGTACTGAAACATTTTTATAAACTTTTCAAACAACATAGCTTTTGATTGAAACAGCTTTAGGGTGGATTTAACAGCCATGGACTTCAGTATAATACTGATTTGTATCCTTTGGTCTAATTTTGGCAAAGATACTACAAGTCTCTGTCTCAAACATGATACACAGAAAATGTCATGGGAAGTCTAATTTTGTACCTGTTAAGGGTCTCTTAAGTTGAAGCAAATGAATAGCTTGCTTTTGAAAATTATTTAAAAGGGGTTCTTCCTACAAACAGGACACAAAAGAAAAGAAACTTGGCTCTAATCAACTCCCTGTTTCACTAGAGAGGCCCCTTTCTCTGTTCTACGGATGGAATGAAGAACAGCTTCCATAAGGAGCACTACATATCAGGCTTCTGTAAGCCTCTATTCAGTAGCTTTCAAAGTACCATACTCTTAATAACTGTGGGAAAGACAGACTGCTAGCCCAGCCCTCTCTCCTGGGACTATTAGGGGAGGACTTTGTTTTTTATTGTTAAGAATTCATCTGACCACAAAACAGTCTCTACACAAGGGATTACAGAAACACGGCATTCCTTAGCTTAATTTCATTCCAGCTGTAAATGTCAAAGAAACTGTTTTATGGAAAAATGTTTCATACTATATAGGTCTAACAGTGCAACACTTGAAAACATTTTATTTTGAACATTAGTATCATACAGCTGATGACAAGACCATTCATATTTGCTTCTGTCTTACACATATTATTAATTTACTACTGCCTTACAACAACACTTAATTGACAGTGGTTTTGTCTATACTAAATGAAAGGCTGGATAAAAGAGAAAACACAAAAGGGAAATGACAAAACTTGTTAAATCTAGTCATTCAAATGATTCAGCCTTGACAAAAAAGAAATGTTACCCAATTCTTCTCCTTGGTTCCTTCTGTTCTGGATAATTTCCAGAAGTTGCTCTGCTGCTAGATTTACACGCATAAATCGAGGAGGTTCATAAATCTTCCTTCCTCTGAAATAGACAAAGAAGAATCACAGCCAAGATTACATTCCATTGCTGCAGCTGTATAAGTAATGATTAGTTTGACACTGAAAGTTATTGTTGTGTTTAATTTTAATCCTTCTCTCATTAATGTATTTGTGTTAAAAGAAAAAGTTTTCAAATCTCACAAAAACAATGGAGCAGTAGTATACAGATCGTAGCAACTTTCAGTAAAAAAAAAAAAAAAAATAAATAAATAAAAATAAACGTCAATATGAACCAAATATAACATGGAGCTGAAAAGAGGAAGGATTGGGGTTAGTGTGTAGAAATATTTATCATGTAGGAGGTAGCAAAGGTTTAAAGCAGCACTCTTATGGAATACACATATTCAGAAACATAAACTTGCCTAGCAGAAGCAAAAAAATAAAAAACAGAATGATTAAAAAAATATGGGGCATGAAAACTAGGATGCTAAAAATAGACAGCTTCAGTCTGCAGCTATATTGAGGCAAACAAATAGTCAGCCTACAGACTCTGATCCTTACTGGGTACAATTATAGTTGATATCACTTCTTTTGCTGAACTTCAACTAACTAAAAACTGTGACGCAGTATTTGTCAAAATATGCTTAGCCAACAAGCAATCTTAATGCTCAATTTCTCAAATTATGCAATTCACTTGCATCTCCTTACTGCTGGCAGTTCTTTGTTTCGAATTGGTAAATGCTACAAGTCTCTAGAGGGACCAGGAAGGTAGCAGGGTGTGCAATCTTGCTAGTATTTGCAACATGTAACATTTCTACCTAAAAATTAGATGAGGTGCAGACTTCTCATTTTAAACAGGGGTAGTTAAATGGGATAGCTCCACAGCACTACATCACTGGTGTCTGTAAAGTTAAGTTGGAGGATACCTAGTTCTAGTTTCTTGTCAGGTTTGTGGAAGGACCCCCTCAGCAAAAGTGCTAGTGGTCAAGTGACCCATCAATATGAAAGGAATGATGATCCTACTTGTTCTCTAGTTCTTTGCTCCCAAGAGACATTTTCAACAAGGAAAATAGGGCTAAATATACAGGCAAAATTATGTGTGTTTGCAGACAGAAGCTTCAACACACCATCTATTGTCAAACTTCAAAAGCTCTAATCTAAAAGCAAGCCAGCCATTCAGCAAAGGAAGGATACCTGGTGAGTAAGATGACCTTGAAGAAACAGTGTTACAGTACGCAATCAATTCTTCTGTGCAATACCTATTGACTTGAGATTAACTCAAAGAAAAGAGTTCAAAACAACTGTGCTCCACGCAAAATGGTTGATTAAACTAATTTTAACTATTCCTTTAGTAGCTTAAGATAGTCCATAATTTATTGATACACTATAAATAATGACTTACATTAACCACCTACTCTTTCTCCTGTGCCAGAGTCACCCTACCAAGCCTAGTAACATATCTTTGTACCTACCCTGTACTAGCACTCACCTAATGATTTATTCTACAGTTCTTTTTTGGGATGCATTTCATTATATCTACATCATTATTACAGTTGTTAATTAACAGACTATTAGAGATCAGTTAATTCTGTTTCTCCATGCACTTTTATCATACCTGTATATTAACGGACTGTACAGCACACTATCACAGATCTGTTACTACTTCAGCTGTTTTACTTTGAGTTCCATTCCAGAGCTATTAATATCCAGCTACTGAACTTGCTACAACTACATTTTCAAATGGACTGTTAGCCGTTACTGATAGTATTAACATTTTTAGAATCACCTGTTGCTGAATCTATTAATATTTTAGAAACATTTTACTCCTCTTGGTTAGGGTTCTGCCTGTAAAGGTTCCTTGAACCAGTGTGCTATTATTACTTCAGTTGTTTTTTAGAATCACCTGTTGCTGAATCTATTAATATTTTAGAAACATTTTACTCCTCTTGGTTAGGGTTCTGCCTGTAAAGGTTCCTTGAACCAGTGTGCTATTATTACTTCAGTTGTTTTACTTTGTGTTCCATTCCAGAGCTATTAACATCCAGCTACTGAACTTGCTACAATTACATTTTCAAATGGACTATTACTCGTTACTGCTTGTCTTAAAATTTTTAGAACCATATGTTGCTAAATGTATTAACATTTTTAGAACCATTTCACTCCTCTTGGTTGAGTGTGTGATGACCCACCACTGGACCAGTAATCAAGAAGCCTCAATGCTTACCACTAGCAACAGTGGGGGACATTCACTGAGAGGATAGCAAGTACAGGCACAGTATTTCCAGATGCAGCTCTTTGCATCAATTGCAATTTCCCTTAAGAGCTCACAGAGACCAGAGTCAGTCTTGGGCTGGTTCCTCTACCTTTCTCCAAATTCCCAATAAGACTCCTCACTGGCACAGCTACAGAGTTGACATCTCAGCTGAGTGACCAAGCTAAGACCTCCAGCACCCTTCTCTGTCCAACAGTGCTTCGTGTCCCTGCCCAAGTAGCTGACACTCACTCACTCACTCACTCAATCTCCTGGGAAAGGCTGGAACAGGTTTACTAGCAATATCCACTTCTGCCCAGAATATAAAGTAGTTATTACTGCAACCAGTCACCCCTTATCAGTTACTTTAAGGCCCTTAACAAAGGGTGTCCAATCTAACTGTGTAATATTAATATTAATATTAACACAACCGGTAGTTTGGTCAAGAGCAAGGCTATTAGGAGTGGCCCACACAGTTTCACAAAATAAATATGCAAGTACTCTCAAAATTTAAATATCTCTACACAGATCAGCCACAATGAAAGGCTTAAATATATTTAATAATAAATAATAAAATAACAAGGCAATACTAAATATATATTCACAGTAAGATTAGAGTTCAAAACCACAGGAAATATTTAAAACACCATCACAGGACAGTCTCAAATACATAAATACATCTAAACTAAGCTTTGTTATATTCCTCACTGTATCTAAGAGAATGACTATACTCTAGAGACAATACAGAAAGTTTCCTAGTACAGACTTTGTGTCTCTTGTTGTAACGAAAACTGAAACATACCATCTCTTATGGCCTAGCCATAAAGTAATTTAATTTCAGTTATTTTTCTGAAGTTAATCTCCTATATTCCAGTTTCCACTGTTAAAATATATTCATTTAAACAGTTACAATAATGCATGCACATTTCTGTTCTCTTTCAGTAGAACACACTGTGGTTAAATTTCAAACAGCACTCTGCAAGTACCCTTTTCAACAAACGCATCTGTACAAGCACTTAGATATACAAATGACATACAGTTCTAATACATTTGTAACATAAGCATCGGGTATAAATCATTTCAGTATTCACAAGTGACATATAATTATTTACAAACTTCCAGCTAGCTGGGCTGGCAGTATCTCCTTTCGTCACAGGGGGTTCTGCCTGAAAAGGTTCCTTGGACCAGTGTGCTCAGCTGGTTAGCAAATGTAAAATAAATCAGCTAGGTTTCACTCTTGTTCTCTTCCTCCTTCTACACAATTTAATAGTAACACATGCTCCCTTCTCCATACTGCACCCAAATACCAGCAATAGCATTAAGAACCTCTAAGACATGTGCCAAAGCTGACCAGGGCAGTATAACATACTACCCTGTCTACTTGGAGAACCACTCCCACTTGAATCTTAGAAGAAGACATCCCAACAGCTCTCAGAGGATTCTGCTGTTAATCAGGGGATATGGGTGGATCTCGGAGAAAAGAAGAAAAAAACTAATTTCTGACACCCCAAGAGAGGTAGTGGAACATCTCTGATCAAGCCCAAGGAAGGCTCTAAAGCCATCCATGTAAACCCTCAGCTACCTGGGGGGGGGGGGGGGGGGGGCAAGAGTTACATTACTGAAAACAAGAAAAAAGGAATATCCAGAAGTAACCTGACAATTCAGCACTTTACCTTGTGTCATGCTGATCCATGACAGAGACAGGAGGGTTGTGATCCCACCTGAAAAGGACAGCTCTAAATCTGGACAGTCCAGCTTGTAGAGGCCCATTCCTGATATTGCCCTTAAGGCCACACTTCCTTCGCCATGTATGGAAAACCTACTTGGATGCATCTGCTTCAGCGAGGAGACTACAGCCTCACTGCAACAGGAATGGACAGCCATGTGCTCTCTCACTGGGGAAACAGTAAACAGACCATCTGCCAGGTTAAGCACACAGACACATTAGGCTGAAACAGACACCACATGCAAGCACAGACCTCAGAGATCAGTCCCCCTTGGTCCAATGATCGATGGGGAACTCAAATGAACACTAAGTCCAGGCAATGACCCTCAGGGGATAGGTGGATGGAAGGACCAATTTCAATTGGCAGACTTTTGTGTGAACTTGGCCTCAAATCTGCTCCCAGCTGCAAAGCATCTGATCAAGAGGAGGTTTACAATGAGTCATACTATAGGTTTCGGCCAACCTACAAGATGAGTGCTCAGGTATCAACAGGCAAGAGAAGCACAATAGCTACATGGTGCTTGGGCCAAATAGAGAACAGACATTGCCCAAACACAATCTATTAAAGAACAGTGACATTGGTCTTCTGAAGTGAGGGGAGGGGATGACAAGCACAGGTAACAAGGTGTACTGCTTAGAAACAGAAGGACCCCAAATGCAGTCAGAGGAAGACAGTGAAATTAACTTCTGATGGGAAGCAATGGGACCTGTGGTGTGAATATTACCTTTTCCTGACACAATATTTGAAATCACAAAGGAGCAAAACCCCAGGAATGTGGACAGCAATCGGAATAAATACACACAAAAAAGCATTTTTATGGGGAGTATGGGGCAAGCCTCCAGCCTCCTTAATTTTTGAGGGCAAGCCTACCTTACTCCCACTAGTTATATATATACCAGCTCTAAGGCTGCACCATCAATGGAAAAAAAGGAATTCCTTGGTGCAGTTGCTATTTGTCCTTTTGGGTAAAAGCCAAGCAGTCACACACTAGTGCTTGTACATGAGTGCTGATCACCACCATTTTCCAAAAAAGCTTTGCTCCTATGAAAATCATCACAAAAGGAAACCAGCACAGGGCATTCCAATGCTGTAACCTAAGGAAGACGACACACAGGCATCTTTTACTCAGACTTCCACATTGTTTCAAGTGTGATTCTCACTGACATCGATAAAAGGGGCTGAAGGCTAGACAACTATGCATCACAGGTCATTCTCATTGCTACCAACAGAAGAAACTGTATCCCGGATAGGTGAGATGCAAAGATGATACTTCCAAGCTCCAGATGTGCACAGAAATACACCTTTCTGTTAAACATATCCTCCTCTTAGGCTACGTTGCTTCCCCTGACTTGTAAGGAAGGGAGTGTGATGTCTAAGACCCACTGAGATCACATGGAAGTCAGTCTTGGGATGGCTGGGCAAAAATCTCATTCTAATCTGACACTGAGTTTAGGCCCTCTTGAGAACTGCTAAAGCTGAGCAAGGGTACTTCTAGGCCTCTAAAATAAAACACACACACACATACACACAGACACAATGGTTACAAGGGAGGAAGACTCTGCTACTCTAGGAAGGAGTCCTAGGCACTACCCAGTACAAGTGCTAGACAAATCCAGAATGCTGCAAGGTCCTTTGTCCATCAAAACAACAAATCCCTCCCAGTTGACCCTCCTCCAAAGGGATGTTAAAGGGAAGGGAACCCTGCACCAACTGACTATTCCACCTCTGGTATTTTGACTAGTCTTGTATAAATGCTCAACATATGTACATAGAGGTTGGTGTCACAAGGGACCCAGATCTTGAAACACCCAGGGTGAATGTAAGGGTTCCTATCACGTGATCGAAAATTGTAAACTGCGAACGCGTATTGAGTGAACCCGATTGGTTGAAACATCGAAATGTCACGCGCGTACCATTTAAATCACCATAGGGAATATTTTCCCTTTACTTCAATGCAGTGTGATCTCGGAGTAGGAATATTTAAGTTGCAGGGGTTTGGTTGCCCCCCCTGCCTACAGCGTTTAGGTAAGTATAGTTTTTATTTTTAATTTTTTATTATATTTTTGAAATTTCAAACATCACTCGTATGGTGTTGACCATATGGTATTCGATGTTTAAAACTTTTGAAAATATAATATAGACCCGAATGTAATGCAGAATAGGGAGAAGCTGGTGCAAGCAACAGTGCTAACACCATGTTGATGTCTTTAAGGTTAGACTCTATAACCACAACTCTAGCTCCCACCGAGAGTCATAAAAGTGGTGATCTCAGATACCTGGACGAGTCTGTGCACTGACTCACCCTGTGACTACTCCTTCTCTAGGATTGAACCAGTCCAACTGGGCTGATAGAAAATGTTCCAGAAGAAGAACCCTCAGCCCTTAATAACCTCAAATGGCAACTGAATAACTCAAGGGGCCTCTTTCCTGATCAGAAAAGGCAGAATGAGCGCTGAGCTAATCATGGAGGAAAAAGCTGATACTGAGACTGTATGACTGGAATGATAGTTGCACCTCTTCTACGCTTCAAGCCCTTTGTGGAAATGAAACACCAGAAAGGAATCTTAAATTCAGCAAACCAAAGATAATTCCCAACCCTGGGAAGCCCAGGAGGTAAAGGACAATGCAAACTTATCACTAGTGGGATTAGGCCTCAGCCAATCTTTCCAATGAAGTCTCAGGCACCAAAGCTCTAGGTTCAACCTGCTGGCATCAATAAGGAGTCACACAAACACATCTTACAAGAAGCATCTTTTCATCATTTTTCAGTATATGAAAACTTTCAGCACCAGAATTTAATCCAAAGGACAAACAGTGGCAGACATGTTTTACCAGCAATAGCAAGGTTTGAGATATAAACTGTCTCAGTGGCAAAAGGAATAAGCGGGTGCTAGAGATGAGTGTGCTTATGCAGGTGATGTGTGGCATTACTATTTGCAGTCTCATGGGTGCAGGACCACCCACAACTGTTGGAACTTCCAGAAAATTGCTAATTGGCTGACAGGATAATTATTTATTTATTCATTTTATTTTACATTTGTTTACCAGGAAAGTCCGACTGGACACAGGTCCATTTTTCAGCGGAGGCATGGGGAGAAAAGCTCCACATTACAATACATTACATGAGAATAAAAAGAAGTAGAACACACATACATATGGCGTATATACACATCAGGACAACATGCTGGTGATTAACAAACATACATATAGCATATATACACACAACAGGACATAACCACAGGACCTATGAAGTAGTATTTTCAAAGTTAGATCATTTGCTTCAAATGGAGAGAGTTCAACGGTTATGTACTAAAAAGGCAAATGGGCTTGGCAGCCTTTACTAAGTCAGACTTCAAAACTCTTAAGTATTATACTGACTTCTTAAGGGCAGACTCTATGCCTTGTTTTCCAGTCAATGGAAGACCTGCTTTACTTCAAGACTCTCACTATGGGGGTGTACTGAAAGGAGGGCCAAAACGTACTGAAAGGCAACTAACCTCAAAATACCCATTACCAACAATAGTGACCGAGACAAATTTATCACTCAGTGGCTCCCTTGTCTTAGCAGCAAGCTTTATATGCTTTTAAAGCAATGCCAGTCCTTTCACACTTTTCAAAAGGACCATGTAGAACCCTGACGATACATAGGCATGTGCAAGTTTCAACATGGGATAATGGCTATCAAGCTTACAGACAATCATTACACCATATATTTGTTGTTGAACACAAGAACTGTAGCTGCGTACAATCTGACTGAATATATAGCCTTAATCTGACGCCAACTATTTCTGATTTTTTTTTTAGTTGAGCTAATATGTTCAACTATCCTCCCAAACCCACTTCTTAAAGTAAGCATTTCCACACAGCATCCAAGGGCCCATGTACTTAGTGATCTGCATTATTTCCAGAGCAATATTCCATCATTAAACATACAAATTATAGAGTGTAATGGCTTTTTCATGGTACATGCAATGGAATACCAAGTGACCAGAAAAAAATGAAAGTAGTTATTGGTGTAATTACTTTCTTCTACTGCAAAACAGGAGAAACTATTATACTTGGTGACGTGTTTATAGAACATGTAATGAAACGTGATCAGAGAAAACCTGAAAACTTGGATGACAGACTCAAGAATGAGTGTAATCTAGGTGGGTTACTATTCCAACGAATGACCTAAAAGCTGGCAGAATACTGAAATATCAATTAGTGTTGCTGCGTCACAGGACTAGGTTTTCCAGTTCAGTAATTGGTAGGAGTGCTTTCTGTGCAGAATCTGCATGTCCTCCAAGCGCTCAATGTTGACCTAGGTAGGTGCTCCAGATTCTTGCCACACCTAACAGGTTAAGTGGTAATCCTCCAAACTGCCTGGAGCTATGCATGTTGAGAGACAGTGCACTTGTCCATCCTTTAATGAGTTAGCATCTTGTTTTGCAAAAACTTCTCTGCCTTGCACTCAATGAGTGCCAGGCCAGGATCTGGCTCCCTATGACACAAAACTAAAATTAAAGTAAATTAAACAAAATTAAATACTTAAAGTAAAAATAATGCATCTTTTTAAACATCTTCTGCCATTGAGACACACACACAAACCTGTTTATGTAAAGGGGATAACATTTTATAAATGGAAACACACAAAACGTGACAGCTCTTGTGATGCAACATAACCAGCTTTCTGAGCAGTCAACAGCAAGGGTACCAGGAAGACATAAGTACATTTTTTTAATTGGTTTACCAGTAGCCAGTTTCACAGCTCATTTCAGTACTGTGTGTGGCTTACAATAGAGTATCAAAACATTCTAAATTATTTTGTTTTTGCAATTGGAACCATTAAACTCGAGGGGGCTGCAACACCATGTACTACACACTGGGTTAGCATTATTACTATATGATATTACTATATGACAAGACTGTTGCACTACATTTACATGAGAGATACAGATCAATCATGACCAAAGAATCCTATGTCAGAAGCGCCTGAGAAACTACAGTAGTATCAGTGCACTGATATGAGATGCTGTTTGTCTTGCATGTCTAATAAGGTACCATTTACAACAACATATATTTATAAGAACACCATGCTGACATTCCGCAAAAAGTGAAAACCTACAAGTTAGCAGTGGACTATCAGTCTGTTTAAAATATGTTTTTTGCAAAATTGCAGTACTAAACATGGAAACATACAGCCTGCTGTCATACAATTCCCCAGTAACTGCCTTTCAACAAATATAAATTTGTGAAGTTTGTTAATTTAATTTTCATTGCATTACTGTAAGCAATTGTCAAGTGACAATAATCCACAAACTATTTAACCAAAACACAACACCCCAAAAGAAACGTCTGTTCACCACAATGCCCACAAGAAACAAAGTGACACAACAGAAAAATAAATGTCATTTAATGAACAAGATCAAACCACCAAGGAATAAGAATTACTATATTAATACATGTGTATTCTATCGGCTGACTTTAAAATCCAGGGCATCTGCACTTCATGTCAGTATACTCTTGTCTCTCAAGGGGAGATACTTTTTTTTCTTTTTTTCAAGGCTGGTTAATGCTGTAATACATACCTCAACAAAGTTTCATCTCCTACTGAAGAGAAAACTGCAAGAGTTACAACTTGGTATCCTCCAACATCACATTTGGTAATCAGAATAAAACAGAGATTAGTAGAATTACCCAACACTTCAACAGAAGAGGTTGCCATTTTTTCTTGTTGCCAAGTGGCGAAATTAATTCAGCACATATTTTTTTTATATAAATGTAGTTTCCCAGGAAATAATACTTCCAGTAGATATTCTTACATTTTTACTGATTACTTTCTCTGTTGTTAATAAAATGAGCCGTCTCACCATACCTCTCAACCTCTTAGAGCAAGAAATCTGGACAAAGCCATAAATAAAAGTGGTACAAAGGCCCAAAAATAGGGACAATTTTTAAATACTGCTCTTACAAACTTGAAATGTTGATAGAAAAACAGGATTTGCATTAGCGTGAATTTTCTGAAGGGTATGAAATCTGAAACACAAATGTCTATCATTTTCTAACTTCAATCTTTAATGATTTGCCACTAATTTGCCAGAAAACCACAATTTTATGAAAAACGGACCAAAAATATGAGGCAAAAATCTGTACAGTTGAGAGGTATAAGTCTTACATGTTACAAAATGTGGTTTAATTCCTCTCTTTCATGTTAAGGTTGCAGTTACTGCAAATAAATTACAATGAAGTACTGGGAATGAGTAACCACATACATGGGTGTGATCATATGGGGTACATTATAAACGTATACATTCTGGCTTGCATCAGGGCAAAGCGATGGAACAGCAATGGAGAGTGGTATTTTAAAAAGGTCAAGATGAATCTTTTTACAATAATCATCTTTTATACAGCAATACACTATAGCTGTCATCTTATTTTTAAACACACTGCTACTGTATATTGCTTACCTGTTTAAAATGAAAATAAACTTGTAATTATTAAGCTATTCTCCCACTATTCTATTACCATTTAACAGTCATATCACAACCAAGGAGGCAGTTAATACAACTAAGGGTAAAGCAAGTTTTTCTGAAATAAAAATAACACTACAGAGGTGCTTTTCTACAAATATTAAGAAAGATGTAGTCGTACTCAGACTTAAGGACAGTCTTTTTTTGTTTAACTGATAATCAGAAATAAAAAACACTTATGTTTTTGTCCTTGTAAACACACTAATAATTAAAATAACATTTGAACTGTTTCTTATATTTACATTGTTATATTTTATAGTTCAGTCAAAAGTTCGCCCATTAAAAGCAGACACCAAGCCTCTGATGGAGAATCTGTACTGGCACATGGAACATACTTTTGTTTGCATGGCAGGTTTGCTGTTTCTGTAATGTGATTTAGGAACAGGATAAATGTTTGCATAAAGGTTTAAGGAAACAGTCAAATGGTTGATTCCAATCAGATTTCTTAATTTAAGATACCTGTTTTATTTAAAATAGTGTGGTGTGTAACAATGACAAGAAACTATATAAAACTTGGGGACAGATTCTAGGCAGCTTTAAGGAAATGCTTTTTCACAGAATGCATATGTTTTTAGAATCTTCTGGATGAAGATGGGGCGAAATGCTATGGTCGGATTTAAAAAAAATGCATGGGATGCTTCTGCATTATACGTAGAGTTATTAGGAAAGAAAATAAGGGACTCACAAATTCAAAGATATAAATGGTGTGGTAATAAAAGAAGCTAGCTTTATTCCTCGATAATACTATTTTGCACTTATAAAGGACACTTCACAGTTTCAAGTATTTTCATGATATAAAATCAAGATTAAAACAAAGGCTATAGCAGTAAATTATGTATTTACACACAAAACTGCTTCAGCATTAGTCATATTTATGAGGATATAAGATGAAGTATTCAGGAGTATGGAATTAAAAGAATTTTATTACAACAGCTAAGGAGATATGTAAAAAAACAGTACTTGCATATTATCGCAACCACTTTTTCGCGGTAATACCGCTCGCTTCTCCGTGCGCAGATGTAGACGGTGATGCTGCCGTTATGTCAAGAAGTGTGTTTTCCTTCACACTGAAAGGTTGTTTTAGGCAGGGGTATCGTGGAAAATGGTGCAGATCATGGTTTTGGTGTACTTATGCTGTTTTTTGCGCTCGCCGCTTCTTGATCGCTAATGCACTGATAAGCCGTCGGAATGTACTCGCATGTCAGCGCTGACAATGGTACCAGTAAGGAATAAAAGGATATCAAGGCTTGTCACCGCATTCCCTGCCATCACCTTTATTAGAAACTGTATGCTGCAACAACAAAGCTTGACAGCTTTTTTTCATTTGTTTTTTTTTTTTTTAGTCTTTTTTTTTTTTTGTGTAGCTGTCAAGAAGTAGTAGACAAGTGGACAACTGTCAGCGTGTAAGTCTGTTACATTAAGCGGGGCTCGCAGCTTGAGATATGGAATGCGTGTTACACAAAACTGCTGTGGGAAATGTATCTCCAGTGACGATGTCGGGGAAATGGCATAGCTTGAAACAAGCAGTCATTCCTCACATGTCATACCGTTTTTCCTACCTAAACAATGATTTTTAATAAAGTTAATGTTGTCAATGTGATTCTGTATATACTTATAGTTAAATTGACACACCAGGAAGCGAGCAGTATAACCGCAAAAAAGTGGTTGCGATAATAAAAAAAATAACCAAAAGATAATACAAAAACTTAGAAGTCAGTAGCTTTTGACTACAGATATGCAAGATACAAGTAGTCCCTTTAATTTTACATAAAGGTCATACATTTTTATCAATAAGAGAAGATATGGACTATAATTACTACACGGTTGAAGGAATGTATTTGGTGGGGGAAGAGAGCAAGAGCAAAGTGGGCTAATCCGTTTCTCCCCATAGAACAAGGTGGTTCATGATTACCTGACTGAAGGGATACTTTATAGCTATGCAGTTACGGCTCATATACATAACACAAGTAGGTTAAAAATCAAAATGGAAATGAATGATGACGAAATAGGGTAATACAAGAAATAAGAAGAAAGATTATTTTGAATATAGGCCATTAAGGAGAATAATAATCATCCAGAATGTCATATTTATAAAGTGGCAGGAAGTATTCTAATAACTAAGCCAACTCAGGAATGGAGAATGGAAATTTTACAAACAGTGATGACTGCAAGGGGGAGATGGAATGTACTAAAGAAAATCTGTAAAGGATCCAAGGTATTGGGAGCATATAAATAGGGAGCAAAGCCTAACGGAGTTGGATGAAGCCATGCAGAGGAATAGACTGCAGGTGAGAGACTGTCTTCCCTAACAGGATTAACAGAACAGTGTAAGGGATTGCTAAGTGAAAGACTTGCTCTGGCTTAGTTTTTAGTTGCATCTAGAACAGAGGCTGTTGTTAAAGAGAGATACTTAGAAGGGCATATAAAATAATGCATACGAATGAATCAGATGATGTTACAAAAACTAGGAAAATAGAATGGAAAGGCAATATACAAAAGAACAATGTGAAGACATTTACATGGATTTAAGTATGCAAAAAAGTCCAAAAGGTTTAGGATTTTTACATGGAAGTGTTGATATATAGCAGACTTCAGGGAATTTTTCAACAGGTAGACAGCAAATGCTGGAGGTGTGATAAGAAAGCAAGAGTTAATTGGGAATATGTTTTTTTTTTTTTGGGATGTAATAAATTGGCAGATTAAATTTTTTTTTAAACAGACAGTACTTTATCAGAAATTTGGGGGAACAAATCACTGTAACTAAGGAAACAAGAAGTTATGTACTCACCATAACTTTCCATGTGAGTTGTTCCCTCTCGCCTTCATTCTTTACTGATGGGTTCGGAGCCGATCCTCGGCTCTGACATGGCCGACTAGCAAGCTCAAAGTTCTCCAGTAGCTCGAGACCTCACCCCTTATCCCACAATGCACTGCTGGAATTACCTCAGATCTTGTTTGCTGCGTACCATATAGAAGTACAATAATTATTCTGCCTAGGAGTGAAGACACATTGAAAAACCAGGATGAAGACAGCCTCCAGGTCAACTGCCAGCCAGGAGGGGGAAGGAGGGAGGGAAGTGAGAATAAAGGCGAGATGGAATAACTCACATGGAATGTTATGGTGAGTACATAACTTCTTTATGTGAAGTTGTTCAATCTTGCCTTTCATTCTTCACTGATGGGTAGCGTCCCTAGCACCCTGATCTTGGGTGGTTCATGGAAGTACACTCTTCAGAACCGTAGAACCAAATGAAGCCCTGTCCTTGGAGGCCTTATCCACTTTGTAATGAGTTAGAAAAGTGTGAGGTTTAGACCATGTGGCTGCTGCACAGATGTTGTCCAAAGGTAATTTTGCTTAAAAGGCTGAAGAGGTAGAAACTGCTTTGGTTGAATGAGCCTTTACCTTACTAGACAAGGGCATATTATGACAAGCATATGTGTAGGTGATACAATCTGGCAGCCACTTAGAGAGGGTTGTTTTAGCAACTGGTTTACCTTTCCTGGCCTCAGAAAAGGACACAAAGAGCTGATCTGATTTCCTAATGTCTTTTGTTCTGTCCAAATAAAATCTAAGTTGTCTATGAACATCGAGTTTGTGCAACATATATTCCAATTTGTTGGTATGATTAGGGAAGAAAACGGGCAACTCAATGACTTGATTAATGTTCATTTGGGCAAAAAGGATGGATTTGTCCTCAGAGATACTCTGTCAGCATGGAAGACCATATAAGGGGGCCTGATAGATGGGGCTTGGAACTATGACACTCTACGGGCTGAAGTGATGGCTACTAAGAATATAGTTTTCCATGACAGAAATTTTAGTTCACAAGATGATGCAGGCTCAAAAGAAGGAAGAATGACACGAGATAACATAAAATTCAAATTCCAGGGGGAATAAGGTGTCTTCACTGGAGGCCTCATGTGAAAGGAACCTTTTAGAAAAGCCTTAGACAATTGGTGAGCCATAATATTCAAACCATCGATTCCTGAATGGAAATTAGATATAGCAGCTAATTGTACTCTCACCGTAGCAGCCGCTGCTCCTTTGTTGAAGATTTCTGTCAAGAACTGTAAGATAGAAGACAATAGCGCTTGATAAGGGTCAATGTCGTGGGAGGAAGCCCAAATGGAAAATCTCTTCCACTTACTATGATACAATTTTCTAGTGGAAGGTTTATGGGAAGCCAACAAAATCTGACTAGTGTCATGGGAAAGATTATAGAGCCTGGCTATGCAGGGAATTGGAGTAGCCAAGTGGTTAGCTTCAGTGTCTGCAAGGATGGATGAAGATCCCCTGACGGATGTGTCAACAAGTCTGGAACCGGGTCCAGGATCCATGGATCTTCCAGAATGTGATGGTAAAGAAATGGAAACCAAATCAGTTGAGGCCAATGAGGGGCTATAAGGATGATCGTCAGTCACAGCGACTTTGCTTTCTGTAAGAATTTGGGTATCAGGGGAATTGGTGGAAATGCGTAGAGGAGACCTGGGGCCAATCGTGGACAAGAGCATCCCTTGGGGAGTGACCTGGCATGGGAATCAGGGCAAAATAGCTTTTGCATTTGTTGTTGATGTGACTGGTGAACAGGTTGCAGGAAAGCTGGCCTCATTTGCGGAAGATCCTGTCTGCAATCTCTTGTTTGAGGGACCATTCGTGGGGCAATAAAATTACTCTGCTCAGTCTGTCTGCTATGACGCTGGATTTGCCGGGGATGTGCGTTGCCAATGGAAAGCGCTGGGATGACAGTGCCCACTGCCATACTCTGAGGACTTCTCGGCAAAGGGGATAAGACTTGGTCCTGCCTTGTTTGTTCAGATACCAGATCACTGACATATTGTCTGTCTGTATTGCAATTATCCCTAGAGGAAGACAGTCCTGAAAGTATTGCAACGCTAGAAGTACTGCTCTCATCTCCAGGACATTGATATGCAGATGTGATTCTTGATCTGTCCATGTGCCTTGGGCAGTCTTTCCCTGAAAAGGCCACCCCCCACCCCACCATATCAGGGAAGCATCTGTGGTCACAGTGGCAACTGGAAGGGGGAGCATGAAGGGATGTCCTATTGTGACATGAAGAGACGTCAACCACCACTGAAGATCCTTCTTGCAGGAATTTTGTTATCAGGATCATGTGACTCATTGGAAGTTCTTGGTAAGACCATTGTGTGAACAGAAGCCAATGAAGGATTCTCATATGTATCCTTGCTAACGGGATTGCTAAAATACCTGCCGCCATCAATCCTAGAACTTTCAATACCTCTGCAGCTGGTGCTCTGCTCTTTGATATCAGACACATGATGTGTTGGCGAAGAATACAAATTCTTTCTGGTGGAAGACGAAGAGTGGTGGTTGACGTGTCTAATTCTGTCCCTATAAAAATGATGTGCTGTGATGGCAACAAGGCAGACTTTTCGAAGTTGACTGTAATGCCTAGCCGATTGCAGAGTGTCAGAGTAGCCTCTCTCGCTTGAAGAAGTTGATGCCTGGTGGTGGAGGTAAGGAGCCAATCGTCCAAATACGGAAACACCTGGCATCCTAGATGCCTCAGGTGAGCCATGACTACTACCATGCACTTCGTGAACACTCTGGGAGCTGTAGTGAGACCAAAGGGCAGAGCTCGAAATTGATAATGACTGGCTCCCAGCTGGAAACTCAGGTGATCTCTGGATGGCCTGGCCATCTTTATGTGGTAGTACGCATCCTTGAGATCGATTGAGCACACCCAATTGTCCTTCCCTAGAAATGGGTGTATGGACTGTAGCGTGACCATTCAGAACTTCTCTTTTCTCACAAATTGGTTGAGTCTGCTGAGATCCAAAATGGGTCTCCAGTCCCCTGTTTTCTTTGGAACCAAAAAGAATCTTGAGTAGGTTCCGAATCCTGTCTGGTCTGCCGGGACTGGCTGGATGACTCTTTTTTTCTAGCAATTGGCATACCTCTATTGCTGCTTGTCCCATGTGACTGGGTGGAACGTCCGGGATTTTTTTGATGGGAAGGGGCTGGGTGGAGAAAAGTATGAATTACCCTCTGGAAATGTTACTTTGTACCCAGCTGTCATTTTGTTATATTTAGCCAGGCTTTTGGGTACAATGATAAGCGACCCCCGACTGCCTCCAGAGTAGGACAGCCGGGCTTCCCTTCAAGAGCGCTGATAGGACTGACCAGAGAAGTGATCTCTGTCATCCTGGTGTTGCAGACCCTCTCTGCCGTGAGGGCGACATCTTCCACTGAAACCCCCTCCTCTGCCTCTGGAGGGGGGCTCTCCACGTGTGTCTTGAAAAGCTTTTTGGGCTTTCCGGAACCACATCTTTCCTCCCCTCTGACCTTTGGGAAAGGGTCTAGTGGGGGTGGAAAAACAGACTCCGACGGCAGACAGAGTCTTTCCTTCTTGCTCACACCTGGTCAATGTCTCCTTCACCTTTGGCCCAAACAAAGATGAACCGTCAAATGGGGTATTAGTAAAGGAAGACTTGAAGGGTTCCCCGAAGGAAGAGAGTCGCATCCAGGCATGCCTACAAAGAGCAATTTCCTGTACCTGCGGCTTTACTCGAACCATCAGCTGCGTAAGATACGAGACGCATGGATGAGTTGACTATCGAACTGAGGGTAGAGAGCTGAGTGGCAATCTTGTTGGATACACTCGAAGCTACAGCACCCTGAAGAGTACCTCCCAACTCCTTAAGGAGATCTCTCTGCAGTCTGGTAAAATGTGTCAAGTAGCTCAGTGATCTGAGTGAGAAAGTCGCTGAACTGAACATGTGTTTCCTATATCTATCCTAGAGTCCCCAGTCGGTGCCGAGAACGTCTGAGCAGATGGAGCTGATGACATTGGAGCAGGTGTCTGCTCCAAGGGATCCACAATCATCAGGTCGGCCTCCTCCAGCTCCGAAGGTCCAGTATAGCTCGAAGGAGGAGCAGACAATTCAAGAGTAGTGGTCTTCGGCTCCGACGGTTGGGTCTGAGCCGACAGCAATTTAGCTAGGCCTGGTGCCTTTAAGAGTTTCTGAACCAGCTGGTCCATGTCCAGATTAGAAAGGCTAACAGAGGAGATGGAAGAGTGAACAGATGGAGGCTAACAGAGGAGATGGAAGAGTGAACAGATGGAGCCGACTGGAGTAATATGGATGGAGGTTTTTTGGCAACCGGTTCCAGAGCAGTGTCCCGGTTCCGAAAAGAACAGACTGTCAGCTCTGAAGACAGTAGAGCCGAAGTCACCACACTTTCTGACCTTTTTCCTTTTTTAGACTTAGATTCAGAGGAAGATTTACTGGCTCCATCCTGGTCAGACAATGCCTCAGAAAAAGGGTGTTTGATAAAACCCCTATCAATTAACTTCTTCTTCCTCTCTGCTAGCACTCTGGTGGAAAAGGAGTGACAGATACTGCATGACTCTTGCAGGTGCACCTCACCCAAACAGTAAACACACTTCACATGGGCATCCGTGACTGACATTTTCTGTCCGCAGTCTGGGCATTTTTTAAACCCAGACTTTGGATGTTTGTCTTTTTCTTCAGACATTTCCACTAAATGAAACACACTCTTTAACTATGAGCTATTTTAGAAATTTTAACTAACTAACTCACACAAAACACACACAGCCTAAAATGGGCAGCTGACAACTATATCAATATAAACAGGATTAAGTAATCCAATAACAATAGTCCCAACAGGGAACACTGACTAACAAGTAAAGAAGGGATCCTAAGGCCGAAGGCAAAGAAAGATTTTACTGAGGAAAGGGTATGAACACAGAAAACAGCTATCTACTAGCTAGTAATATCTAGTATTAAAAATAGATCAAGGATATATAAAAATTGAAAAATATAACTTGCTGAAAGTTGAAAACTCCCAATAAAGTCTTGAGCAACGCTGGAAACCAAGAGATCCGTGCCGCGGCAAACTAGATCTGGGGTAATTCCAGCAGTGCATTGTGGGATAGAAGCTACTGGAGAACTTTGAGCTTGCTAGTCGGCTGTGTCAGAGCCAAGAATCGGCTCCAAACCCATCAGTGAAGAATGAATGGTGAGACTGAACAACTTCACATTGATTATTTTGAGTTTGGATATAGGAACTGAACTGCCTAGACAAAGTAACGCCTTACTAAGTTTAATGCTTGCGGCTGCCCCCCCCCCCCTCAAAAAAAGCAAAAAAAACCAATTACTTGAAAATGGAACCCAAAATCTAAATCAACTGTATCTGAAGTAATGAATACTGCAAAGGATAAAAGACTTAGAGCCAGGCTCTTTAGAAAGGAGAAAGAATTAATTGAATAGAAATAAGTGGAATATGTGGGAACAATACATGCAGATTTATGTTCAGGAAGAGGAGAAGTGAAACCGAAGGGAAGTCAGGGCATGAGCAACGTATGTAATGCTGGAGTGAATGATAATTGTTAACAAAGAAATAATTTATGTATAATGACAATAATGAAAATCTTCTTTTAATGTATGTATGTATGCCTAATGCCACTGTTCAACATGTGAATTTAATAAAGGTGTTAAAATGCATGGGATTACCACAAGTACATTTCAGAATATTGTTTAGGAAGAACAGTGGGTTGGAAAACGAGAGCAGTGATGTTGCAAACAGTGGCAAGTTGGCAGACTGGTGTTTTACTTGCATGTGATGGTTGCTTTAGGTTGGGGGTGCTTGAAGAAATCTTTAGTACGGTTGCCTGAATAATTAAGAAAGACACCTTTGTTTAGCTTAACATTAACATCCTTACGTCATTCTTTGCCTGTACAACTAGTTTGCACTACCATGCTCACTATTGTAAGAAAAATGACTGCAATCCCAAGTGACATTTATTCAACATGTAGATGTTTTACATAGTTCATTAAAGTACTTAGAAATGTGCACACATTAGTACATATATACAAAAATAATGCTCCAGTAAAATTTTTTCTTGAGTTTATCAACTTTTCTAAATTCCTAGATATTTAAAATCAAAACAGTGTAAGAAACTTCTTCTTGTGGAAGGTTTTTCAATTCCTGTATGTCTAGTTAATCTCTATATATTAAAAAGCCGAAAAAGTCTAAAAATAATAGTAGAAATAGCGAACTTAAAACTGCCCTAAATCAAAAAATAAACACTTATTTTGAAATATTATTAATATTATACAGAATTATTTACTCTATTAGATATTCAGAAGTAATCCAAGCAGGGTAGGGAGTTTCCTTCCAGTTGAAAATCCTTTATTATGAACATAGACTTCCTCTCTTGGGATGCTCCAGCCTACTGCCATAAATAAACTGTCAAATCACAAGAAAGTACAGTTGTGTACACTTACCATAAATGTAGATGTTCGAGTGTATTCACTGTTGCAGTCATCACATTTGGGTTATCTGCCTGCAGGTAGCCGTTAGTTGGCCTGAATACCACAGTCTTGGGATTTCTGCGCTGGATGCTGTCGCTTCTTCCATGATGTCAGGTCATCAGGGGTATAAAACATGCAGCCCGACGCCATTACGTCAGTTTTTTTTGCCCCAGATGTCAGGAGGCCCCAAAATAGGAAGCAATTACATGGTGTGGAACACCCCCAGAAAAAAGCAAATACCAATGTTATAAGATATGGCCAAACAAAAAGGATAGGTAGAAGTATAGAGAAGGCAGGGGGCTGGAGGGAGGGTAACCAAGACTGCAACAGTGAATACACTTGAACATCTACATTTATGGTAAGTGTACACAACTGTACTATGTTCTTAGTGTTTCACTGTTGCAGTCATCACATTTGGGTTGATTCCCAAAGTTAAGGAAGGGTGGAGGTAATTAAGAAGCATCAGGGCTGGCAATCGGGCCCTGCAAGACTGCTGTGGAAAATCCAGCTCTGGATTTAGAAAAGATAGGTAAGTGGTAATGCTTGGTGAAAGTGTGTACAGAGCTCCTGGTTGCAGCTTCCAGGATGCCCCTGGTAGGGACTCCCTTGAGAAATGATGTAGAGGTTGATGTAACCCTAGTGGAATGTGTTATGATCCCCTGTGGGGTAGGTTTCCCATGGTGTTTGTCACAGAAATGGATGCAGTGTGCTATCCTTTTAGAAATGGTTTGCTTTGAAATGGCCTTGCCCTCTGCCCTTGCAGCAAAGCTGACTAGCAGCTGATCAGATTTTCTGAGAGGCTTAGTCCTGTCCAGATAGAACCTGAGCTGCCTGTGCACGTTCAGGGTGTGCAGGAGCCTTTCCCCTTTATTCTGAGGATTAGGGAAAAAAGTTGGCAAATGGATGGATTGGTTTAAAGCCACACTAGATACCACCTTGGGCATAAATGATGGGTTAGTCCTGAGAGAAACCCCGTCCGCATGGAAGATAATGAAGGGTTCCACAGCCATAAGGGCCTGCAATTCAGACACTCTTCTTGCTGAAGTGATGGCTAGAAGTAAAGCTGTCTTCCATGAGAGGAATTTTAACTATGCTGTGGCAGAAGGTTCAAAGGGCTTGAGTTTTTCCAATACAAAGTTAAGGTCCCAGACAGGAGTGGGAGCTCTCCTGGGGGGTCTTAAATGTTTGGCTCCTCTCAGGGACTATTTGACCAGAGGATGAGAGAAAAGGTGTGGCTCAGTATTATAATGAGATGAAATGGCAGAGGCATGAATCTTAATTGAAGAGAAGGATAGGCCTTTGTGGAGCATTTCTGTTAAGTAATCTAGTATATGAGGTAAGTTGGGCACAGTTGTGTCCATTTCCTGAGAATGGTTCCAGGAGCAGTATCTTTTCCACTTTTCCGAACAGGATTTTCTAGTACTAGGCCTCCTTGTCTCAAGAATAGCATCCAGCACCTTCTTACTGAGAGTTGCTGGTGAAGAATTCAGTGGCTGAGCCAGGCTGCTAGGCTCAGGGTCTGTAGCTGAGGGTGCAGAATCTGGCCCGCCTGCTGCAACAGCAAAGAAGGAGTCTGAGGCAGGTGCCATGGTGGCAGCACTGCCAGACTGTGCAAAAGAGGGTACCAGTGGTGGCGTGGCCAGTCTGGTGCAATCAGGATTGTCCTTGGCTTGTCCTGTTTGATCTTTAGTAGAACCTTTGTGAGGAGGGGCAGAGGGGGAAAGGCATAGACTGAGAGGTTTCCCCAGGTGAAGGACAGGGCATCCACATGCCAAGCTTGTCTGTGGGGAGTTCTGGTGCAATATTTGCTCAATTAATAGTTCTGAGGGGAAGCAAAAAGGTCCACCTCTGGTTCCCCCCACCTGTTCCTCAAAAGCTTGAATATCTTGGGTTCCAGTTTCCACTCATGTGGGTCCATGAGACTTCTGCTCAAGTCGTCTGCCAGTGAATTTAGTTTGCCTGTCAGGAATTGAGCTTGCAGGTGCACTTGGCTGCTCAGGGCTGTGTTCCACAGAGTCATGGCTAATCTGCAGAGTAGGTAGGAATGGGTTCCCCCCTGCTTGTTTATGTACCACATAACTGTGGTGCTGTCTGTCTTTACCAACAGTTGTCCTGGAAAAATAAGGCCTTTGAAGGCTGTCAGAGCGTTCTGTATGGCTAACATTTCCTTTTGATTCATATGCAGGTGCATTTGCTTTGGGTTCCATTTGCCCTGAATGCATTACCCTGCCATGTGAGCCCCCATGCGTCTGTTGTTAGGGTTTGGGTGGCAGGGGGTAGATTGAATGGGAGTGCCTTGTTGTGGTTGCAGGCCTCTGCCCATCAAAGGAACTCTGTCCTTAGGCAAGGAATGATAGGAATCATTGTTTCCAGGTCCTGAGAATGTTGACACCAGAGACTTTTTAGGTACGACTGAAGTTTACTCATATGCAGTCTTGCGTATGGAATTAACAGAATGCAAGAGGCCACGAACCCCAGGGCTTGCAGTATTTTTCTTGCAGATAGCCGGGTTTTGGTGGCCAGTAGACTGAAGTAGTTTGTCAAATAAATTTGTTTCTTTGGAGTGAGGAATGCCATCTAGGAAGTTGTGTTCAAGCTTACTCCCAGGAATACAATCTGTTGGTTGGGTACCAGCTGTGATTTCTTTTTGTTGATGGTGTACCCCAGTGAAGTTACAAGTCTCTTTAAAAATGCCAGGTGCTGTAGGAGCAAGTCTCCTGACTGTCCACCTGAATCAGGCAATCGTCCAGGTATGGGTAAATCTGAATTCTTCTCTGCCTGCAATATGCAATGCCTGGAGCTAGACACTTTGTGAATACCCTGGGCGCAGCAGATAAGCCAAAGGGAAGTGCAGAGAACTGACAGTGCATAGAGCCTGTTCTGAAGCGTAGGTATTTCCTGCAAGATTCCCTTATGGGGATGTGCAGATAAGCTTCTTTTAAGTCTAGGGTTGCTAGCCAGGAGTCCTTGGCTAGCATAGGAAGCAGCTGTTGGGAGAGTTAGCATTTTGAATTTTGGAACCACCAGAAAGGTGTTGGGAATAGACAGATACAGAATAGGATGCCAAGAGTTTTCTTTTCTGGGAACCAGAAACAGTCTGGAATAAAAGCCTTTTCTCCTTTGTTCTGCTGGGACAGGTTGAATAGCCTTGATACTGAGAAGAGAACGTACTTGCTTCTGGGCCTCTGCCCACTGGTTTGGGGGAAGGTCTGGCCACCCGCTTAGGGTTGGGAGTGAGTGGAAGTGGAATCTGTATCCCTGGGAAACAATGTTTAAGACCCATCTGTCTTGGGTAATGTATTCCCAGTGTTTTGCATGCAGGGCAAGTTTCCCTCCTAAAGATGCAAGTACTTGGGCAAGGCTCGGAAGAGTTAAGGATAAGTCACTGTGCAATTTTACCATAGGAAGGTGGCTTACTACTCCCTGTTTTGGACGTGGGAGCACTCCACTGCTTAGACCTGTGCATAACCTGAGACTAAAGTCTTGGTGGTCTGCTACCCCTGGGCTTGGACTGAGAAGGCCTGAAAGGGACTGGAAAAGACCAGTTTTTGAAGGCCAATGCCTACTGAATCTAGGTGGCTGTACTTGTAAGAAATCTTTAACAGTATGCATAGATTTAGCTTTCTCCTCCATCCTTTTGAGGACTTCTTCTGCTTTATTGCCAAACAGATGCTCTTGGTTTAATGGTGCATCCAGTCATTTTGCTTTGATATGATCTGGCAAGTTTTATTCCTTAAGCCAAGCATGCCTTCTAAGAACAGACCCAGTGACAGCAGCCCTGCAAGATGCTTCTAAGCCATCAAACCCACATTGCAAAGTATGTTTACCAACTTCTTTAGCAGAATGCATTAACGCTTGCAAATCTTTGTGTTCTGCACAGTCAGGAATCAACATAATTTTCTGTTTAATTAGCTCCATAATATGCTGCTGATACTTTAACATATGAAACTGGCAATTTAAAGCCCTAATGGCAAGAGTAGCAGAGGTGTATACCTTCTTACCCCATCTGTCTAAAGCCCTAGAATCCCTGTCCGAAGGGGTAGGATTTTTGGCAGTTATAGCCTTAATGCCTTTAGGTCCCTGGGAAATGGCCTCTGGACCCACAGTAGGATTCTTAAAAAGGAATTTATAGGAGTCAGGTACTCTATAGTACCGGTCAGATTTCCTGGGAGCTGGAGGCAAAGTATCAAGGGTAAGGCTGGATTCCAAGAAGACATCATCTACAATTTCTAGAACAGGGGGGATAGCTAGAGGTCTGTGCTGAGGCAAGTTTAAGAATTCCAAGTCTCTTTTTGGACTGAGAGTAGTCCTGGCTCTCCCAGAGGAAATGCTCTCTATGTGTATGCAGGGTTTCACCAAAAGAAAAATCTTCTGGAGGGGAAGTAGACGGAATGGAATCCTCTGCATCAGAATCCTCATAGGTAGATAAGGGCATGTCCTGGTAATCAGAAGCATCAGAGTTATCAAATTCCTGAACAGAAGAATCAGAAGGAAAATCAGTTCTTGGTCTCTTTGAGGGGGAAGGCTGACTTCCCCTAATTAAGGTAATGAGGTCTTCAGCCATTCTAAGCATTTGTTTTTGTGGCATGTGGGCCTGAGAATGCGCTTTGGTCATTGGTTTCCTAGGCATAGTGTGAACTTTAGGCCTGAGAAATTCGGTATTTTTAGTTTGAAACTAAGTTGTCTGTTTAATATGAAAATAAATCGGAAGCCTCGAATATACCCTCAGAAGCCGGTGCCTGCACAGCGGCTCCGGACCCTTTCAAGGTAAAGACATCCGCAGGTTCCATAGTTGAAAAAGCATCTCATGGCATACCGGACTCCGAATGGGTCTTAGTAGAGGCCTGCGAATCTGTAGAAGCGGGTATCAGGGGCTGTGAAAGCGCCTCATTGAGCACCGGCGGACTGGCGACTAGTTTAATGGCAGCATCATCGACAGTTTTGGATCTATGCGGTCTGTCTCTATCTTTATCCTTACTTTTTTTTGGAAGATCAGTAGTCAGATGGCTTATCAAAGCCATTTCGGAGTACGGAGATCGAGAGAGAAAGAATTTAGCTACAAAAATTGCCTGATGACTAATAGTTCGGGTGTTGAACAAGGCACAAAACCAACAACGAGGGATGTTGTGGTCTGGGCCTAAATAGGTGATGCAGTAAGAATGAAAATCTCTGTGAGGTACTTGCTTTCCACAGGCAAAACAATTATTAATTTTTTCTGATTTTGGTTAGAGCAAGAAAAAAGGATCCCCAATGGGGTACTTATCTTTCAGAAGACTTAGGTCTGAAACTCAAAAAACGAAAATTTCAGGAGGCGGCCGACCAGCACTTGCAAACTGCTTCTGCTTCGGGCACTGCATGGCAAGAAAGACTGATGTAATGGCGTCGGCTGCATGTTTTATACCCCTGATGACCTGACGTCATGGAAGAAACGACAGCATCCGACACAGAAATCCCAAGACTCTGGTATTAAGGCTGACTGAGGGCTACCTGCAGGCAGATAACCCAAATGTGATGACTGCAACAGTGAAACAAGAAGAACATCTACATTACAGTTTCAGACAACACTACAAACTCGTTAGTTAAAAAGGTAAGATTCACAACACAAACTGCCACCTAATACATGAAATAGAGAAACACCTTTCTGATTAACAGAATTATTCAGTTACACAATATGCCAGTGGAGACTGACAGAACCAAACCATGAGCTAAAAGAATGAAACTGTTTAGCTGTTCAAAGTCTTTATCCCTTGTACTAAACTGATAGCACAATAACAAAGCATATGCCACCAGCAAAAATGGAGAAATATAATTAAGATTAAAAGATTAACTGCACCTCAGTATTACTTGCTCGTAATGCTGTCAGTAAGAAGTCAATTTCTAAAAGCCAAAAAAATTAAAAAATATAACATAACATATTCTTACGGTATTTGTTGATCTACAAAAGGACCCACCTTGATGAGTCGTTGGTTGGGCTACTTCTTCTCTACCAACTACAATCTAGCAATTTTTCCATAAAATCCCATTGCCGAGGATGTCCAGGTTCCCATACCAACAAATGCATGATGTAACACACCAGTTAAACAAGATCGTGCATCCACAGGTACAGCAAATTAGACACCATGACATCAGCAAGAACCCTTCTGTAAATCAAGAAATAAACTCAATATTTGACACATTATTAAGCAAGCAATATGGAGAAAGCATAAACTTGCCTGAATTACAGGTACTCTCAACATCTGCGGATGACAGAAGACAGACTCATCCAAAAGGGAATGGAGGAAAAGTACTCCTGACCATTGAGAAGTTTCTCCTCACATATAAACTAACAATGTAAAAATATAACTGTTGTACATAACAACAAGGATCCTCTTTGATGGGTCCCAAGTTGGGTAAGCGTCAAAACGAGAGTGGAAGGAGACCAAGGATTGTGCAAGCACAATGCTTAGATGGCTTTGTCCTGGGATAATGACTTCTTAAATGCAGCCTAACTCCTCAGTCACACTTAAAAGTAATAATTTTTAAGGAAGGTGTGCAGTAAAGACCAAGTGGTAAAGGCACAGAGATCTACAGTGGACCTGTTCTTGGAACAAGTAGTGCAGTAAGCTATTCTCCAGTGGTGTAAGCTCTGACTACAGCAACTGACAGCAGATGATTAGCTATCAGACATCAACAAATAATGCAGCTGGTAATACAATTAAAAGTAACTCACTAGTAAATGCAAGCCCTCCCTTCCCTAGTATAAAAGAGATGAGTAACTGGTCCATCTTCCTAAACTCCCACATGACAAGCCGGAAATACCATAGTGTTCAGTTGATGCACATGCTATGAAATACCCTTTCTCCTATGATTTTCATCTCCACAAAGAAAACTGTGGTGTTGATGGACTGGTAACCATCTTTGGAAGGAAATAGAAGTGTGTCCAGAATGCCTTACCATCCTTGTTAGAGACCAGCTATGATTCCAAAAAAAAAAGACCTGAAACTGCAAGATCTTATGCAAGAACAGATATGACTCCTTCCAATTAAGGCCTAATACTACAAGATCTTATGTACAGAGGAAACAGCCATCAATAATAGCATTTTCTAGGATACAAACTTCAATGCTGCTGATATAATAGGCAAAAGCAGATGGCAGGCCAGCACATCCACCATGGTGTCCAAATACCACAGAGAAGAGGTCACCATTAAGTCCCCCAAAAGAGAAGAGTTGTTTAAAGGAATACTGCATCTATATACTCATTTAAAGAACTATTTGATCAGACAGTACTAGGCCACGATTACACCCTTTGCAAAGTCATGATATACAGAGAGGTGTGAAGTATACACCTTGACCATAGAATAAATGAATCCAAAGTCATAAATTTAACTTGAGTTTAGTTAAGGTTGCCTGCAAGCAGTGCAGTGTGCCAATTTACTTAAAAGAACCATTTTGATCTGAAAGTACAGACTTGCCAAAATGGATGGCTTCCTGGAAACCTCATCCAACTTTGAGACCACTGACAGCAGGTCTTATGGAATCACAGGGTCTACATCAGGAGTCAGGCTGTGAAGTGGAGCTGACTGTCACCTGAACTATAGAGGAAAACCTTGGTTTGCACTGAACTATTTCCTGTAATGCCATGGATCACAGATCCTGAAACACTGCCCTTCTCAGTCACCAGGGCGTGATATAATAAGATTACATTTTTGTCCTTCTTCCCTAAAATTTACAGTAAGACATGGATGTCAAGGGAATAGTGAGAACATGTGCAGGAATGTTATGTGCCAAAGAACAGAGAACACATCCACTGGAATCTTCCATCTGCCTTGCTAAAGTGAGCAAGATTAGGTGGGAGTTGCAGTGCAGGAAGAACGTTATCATTCTGAATGGCAGTCGGGTTGATCTCTGTAGTGCAAAGCATCCAGAAGACTCTCACAAAGAATATGAATTAGTAGCTTAAGGAAAGAATGTGAAACATGGCTCAAAGTTCTGTCAATTCATTTGTTTTCTTGGAGATACAAACTATTGATTCATAGGTTCGCAGGTTCATAGGTGTTTACTAGACTAACGATCACAAGGGCCTTTTTAAGCCTAGCTATGCACCCCAAATTTCTGACAAGTTCTTATACCCTTGATAAGTGTAAGCAGGGGTTTGGGAGATTAAACATTTACACGCAGGGGCATGGGAGATGAAACATTTGCAGGTTGCCTGTGTCCATTAGAGACACAGGTGTCAAACCAGAGATGATTTTCCTGTTTCCCATCCAAATGGCCAAGTTGCACTTGAATTGGGTTAGGGAGGAACTCTGCTTCACATGGATGGAGAGCCTGCTCCATACAAGATACATACCCGTCTCTCCAACAGGTCCTACTTATATCACAGGCAAGCTTTAAGTCTTTCTAATGGGTAATTCTGGTGCTGTTTGTTTTGTGGATATGCAGGAGGTCCATCAGAGTGGGGTCTGACAATGCCATGTATGCCAGGCATAGATCTGTCTTAAAAAGCCTGTAGGAGACAGAATACAGAGATAGGGCCTTGAGGTGGTCTGAGTAGGACATTTTACTTATGCCCTGTATTCTTTTAGTGAGGAACCTCTGTGGACGTTCCAACTGTTGGATGTGCCTAGTTAGGTACATACCAAAGGGGCCACTCTACTCAATGATAGGTCTGATCCTTGGACTTAGATGCCATACCTTTGTTTATAAGTTGTGCAACATATAATGATTTCCTCACTACTGAAGACAAGTGATAGTTAAAGGCTAGATTACTATCTATGTGTGCCCCTACGTCCCTGACTTCTGGGTCAACTTTAAGGGGTATTTTGTCAATACGATAGTTACCAGGGATGGATGACTTCCCAAAGAATACTATTCTGCATTTCTTGGCATTTAGTTTTAGTCCATGACTCTGATACCAGTTGTTTTGTTTGTTTGCAGGGGCTGCCTGGAGAACATTTTTGTCAGTGTGGGATTCAATGACAGCTCCTAATTTGCAATTATCTACAAATTTAGTCAGCCAGAGACCACTGACATTGACTTTAGAGGAGTAAATGCCAAAAAGGAGCGGTCCAATGACTGATCTCTGAGGGACTCCACTTGTGACTGGCCTCTTTGTAGAGGTGGACTCCCCAATTCTAACTTCCTGGATCCTGTCTGTAAGCCAGTTGGCTATCTACTGGGTGACACAAGAGTTTGTGCCTAACGTCTTGAGTTTGTCAATAATGCCTAAGTGGGGTATTGTGTCAGATGCCTTGGCAAGGTCAAGGTAGGCAGTGTGAACCGTTTTTCCCTCATCCATTACTTTGGGTACCTTCTCAAAGAAGTCCATCAGGATGAGTAGGCATGATCTGCCCTTGACAAAACCAAATTGGGTTGGGTCTAGTGTCTGGAGATTTACTATATCTTTACTGATCATTTCCATGATAATTCTTTCCATGGCTTTACATATAAGACTAGTGAGACTTATGGGTCTATAGTTTCCAGGGTTTGTAGATGGCCCACCTTTGTGCAGAGGGATGACTGTTGCTGTTCTCCATTCATGAGACACGAAGCCTGTTTGGAGGCTACAGTTAAATAGTAATTCCAGAGGCCCTAACAGGTCATGTTTCATGCTATTTAGAAGGCATTCTGAGGTTTTGTCTGGGCCCACAGATGCAGTGTTCTTGGTCTTTAGAGCATTAAGGACCTGTCCTTGTTAGTGATGGTAGGGGGTGTTATATTTGATGGTATTTCCTGAGGGAAGGTTGAGGGGGAGAGAGGGGTACAACTGGCACTGAATTTATCAGGCAGGAGGTTTGCTATGTCTTCTGGCTCATTATATATGGCTCCATTTACAATGAGCTCTGCACACAACTGTGTATTGGGTTTGAGGTTGCAGATATAGCTCAAGAATGCTTTCTGGTTGTCCTTGGCCTGGGAGGCCAAACTTGTCTCAAATTTGGTTTGGTACACTAATTGTCCTCTGAGTTGTTTGTTTTGTTTGATGAGAGTGCTTTTATCCTGATGGGTGCTGCACCTCGTAATTTTTGCCATGATTTTAAATTAATATCATATGTACTTTATTTCTGTATTGTTCATATTTTATCTTCACTAACTCCTCTCTAGCTGATATCAGTAGTTGCATGTATAGTACCTCCTGTTGTTTTTTTCCCTAGCTTTTATATTCAACACCCTCTCCCCTCCTGTTTTCTTTAGGTGTTAAAAGCAAAGTGTCTTCCCTCAAGACTGTGTCTACCTTTACTGATACTGCTCCAACTCCTGGAATTACACGTGGTGTATTCTATAGCCAGTTTACACTAAAAGTATGTTCTAAGCTCATACCACAAATTAGTCTGTCTATGTCTACTGTACAGGATACCTGCATAATACCACTGAGCCCCCCCCCAAATACTCACCTGTTTAGAAACCTTGCCTCTGTCTCTGTTTGCCATCTATAAGTTAGTCACTACCCTAGTGTCAACTCTCTCTTAGTTAGCTATACTCTTTTTGTTTTTCTGTTTGTGGTTTTCTTTTAACTGTTTTTATCTTACTGCAAATACCTGTGTTTACCTCTCTGCCTTCTCTGTCTACACCTCCCTACCTTTTCTACTTACCTGCAGACTCTCACTGTGTGCTCCTTACTGTTTCTCTCCTGGCCTGCTGATTGTTTCTTGTGGTGACCGCCATTTCCTGGCCTATACCACTCTGTTGACCCTCACTACACTCGGGCTCACTTCGCTCGTCTCCCACTCCCGCCTACCCCCATATAATTTCCTTTATACCTAACCATCTAATCTATTCCACCCCTAACTCCACCCCTTCCCGTCTGCTAAAACATTCTAAACACCTTACCCTCCTTTACTTATCACTTCATAGTTTAGTCTGCTGCAAATCCTCCTTCTTCCTACATATCTACTACTCCCCCTACAGGTTGTTTCACTTAAATTTTACTTCAACTCTCTAACAGGTCCAACAACTTACTTTTCCTAGACCTTTATCCACTCCTCACTCCATCCCAATCCTACTTCCCCACCTTAGGCCATGGCTATTGCAACCCTCTCTATTTTCCTCTTGCCTCCATTACTTCTCCTTTTCATTCTTACATCTTGTACTACTCCATTACCACCTGTCCATAGAGATCCCACTAATCCCCATACTAACTGCTTCTCATCTCTACAGTACTCTATTACAGTCTCCTCCTCTATTTTTTCCATGAACATCCCTCTGCCTAAAATCAAACTTCCTCCCTCTGCCTAAAATCAAACTTCCTCCCCCTCACTCTGTAGCATCTAAAACCAAGACTAAGTACTTGACTTACAACCCATTTAAATTCAAACTTTACCAACTTCATGTAGCCCTGCTTCTATAAGGAGACATACATCCAAATCCTGGGCCCATCCATCACCCTACCATGCATAATTCTACCTCTCCCTACTTAATAAACTCATCCTCTCCAAACAAACATATTTCCTTTTACTCTATGAATGCCGTAGTATTCTAAACAAAGTTAGAGAAAATCATGCCTGGATAGCCTTCCACATCCCTGATGTCATCACTCTAACAGAGACTTAGCTAAAACCCCAAACCTCTGATAAAGACATTCTCTCCCCTGGTTATAATATACTCAGCACAGATCGCCAAAACAAAAAAGGGGATGGAGTAACCATCCTCTACGCCAACCACCTCACCATTACAAGTATTATGAAACCTATCCCATCCTTTTCTCCTGCAGAACTACTTACAGCTAACCTTAAAATCAATGACCACACCACTATCACAGTAGGAGCCATCTATAATCCTCCAGGAGACAACATTCCTCTGCTTGAAAATATTCTTTCATACTTTTCTTAACACATCCCCAATGAAACTATCCTCCTTGGGGATGTCAACATTAACTGGTTAACTCTCAATAATCCAAACTCTAATACTCATATTAATTTATATGGCTTTACTCAGCTAATCTCCCAACCTACTCATACAAACAACACTGACACATCTAGTACTCTTATTGACTGGGTACCTGTATCTAATCATTCCAAATATCATAATCCTGAAACCCTACCAAACACCGTAAGCGACCACTCCCCTATAAAAGTGCTTAGGTTCACTCCCCACTTCTCAAACCCTCCTAGATTTATCACTTGTCGCAAACTCTCTAATTTCCATTCAGAAACCTTTAATGCCCTTCTCTTTAAAGTAAACTGGAAATTCCTTACCCAACTCCCACTAGAAGAAGCAGTCCTAGCTTTCAACTCTACCTTCCTTAGCATCTTAGACTCACTTGCTCCCCCTCGCAAAGTCCGAATTAAGTCCACCATATCTCAGTGGCTTTCAAAAGCCACTAGTACCCTTATGATAACTAGAGGCAAATTATGGAAAAAATGGTCACAAACTAAGCTCCCTGCAGACTTACAAAAATATAAAGAACTCAGAAATCTGACAAAAAACACAAAAAAAGATATAAAGGACTTCTATAACAAACCTCCCACAGCCCTAATATCTAATTCTAAAAAATTCTGGAACTCTATTAACCAAATATTACATCCCGGTAATCTTAGCTCCCCTAATCCATGCCCAGACAAGACATCTGAAGAAACTGCAACTATCTTCAATACCTATTTTATCGATTCAATATCTAGGCTACTGAACTCTAACCCAAACTCCTCTACTACTAACATCTCCAACTTTTCTGAACATAATCCTAATACTATCTCCTCAAATACCTTCTCCCTCAAACCTGTACCTACTTGCTACATCAAAACTCTACTCTCTAAATTAAAACCATGCTCAGCATCAGCTGACAATATTCCTTCCACTTTTCTTCTACTAGCAGTTGACTCCCTTGCTCTCCCTGTATCTATCCTAATCAATCGCTCTATCTCTGAATCTAAAGTCCCTTCCATCTGGAAACAATGCTACACTCCTACCTATACACAAAGGAGGTAACTCTTCTGATATCTCCAACTTTAGATCTATCGCTATCCTCTCCACTCTCTCTAAAGTACTAGAAAAATGTATTCATAAACAAGTTATGCAGTATCTAATACAGCAACATTTGCTTACACCCATTCAACATGGCTTCAGACCCAAACAAAGCACCACTACAGCTCTATTATCCTTCCTCAACACTGTCTCTATAGCCATGGACGACCATAAACCTATTTCATGCCTATTCTTGGACCTCTCAAAAACTTTCAACACTGTTTCACACTCTCTTCTGCTGCACAAACTGCATAACCTCAACTTCTCCTCTGATACTGTTGTATGGTTCTCCAGCTTCCTCACTGATAAATCTCAATCAGTGAGATGGCACTCTGCCCTCTACCCTCCTCTCCCTGTAAAAAATGAGTGTACCTCAAGGGTCTATCCTAGGGCCTTTACTTTTTAATATCTTTACTAATCACCTCTATACCTCCTGTCCTAAGTCATCTTTAGTGCAATATGCAGATGACTCTAGTCATCACCACAGCCAACTCTCCCTCTAAGCTCTTCTCAGCTACTCAGGCATCTATTAACTTAGTTGAAACATGGCTCTCCAACAACCAGCTCATCTTTAACCCTAAACAAACAAAGCTGTTACTCTTCCTACCTAAAAAGTTCAACAATATTAAACCCTCCTTCTCCAGACAGTCCCTTAATAAAACTTCCATTCAGGTAGAATCCAGCACTAAGCTCTTAGGCATAACCATCAACAATTAGCTTAAATTTAACTTGCATGTTAATAACTGTATCAAAAAGACTCGTTCAAAACTAGGGCTCCTTTACCGTAAAAAGAAATTCCTTACCTCTGAAGCCAAGATTACTCTCTCTCTTATCTACCTTCTACCCAGTCTAATGTACAATTCTCAAATTCTCACAAATCTTAATTCAGCACTCCTGACCAAACTCAAATCTACCTAGAACACGGTTGCTAGATTTGCTGCCCAACAAACCTACACATCCCATCACTGTCTCTCTCTAAAACACCTAGACTGGCTTGAATTACCCCCACCAGCTTTTTCTCTCATAGCTCCAGATCATCAATTCTATCCTATACCAGCCTTCCTTCTCCCCAGCACTATCCCCTCTCATCTCCCATTATTCTCCCTCCAGACCTCTCCAAAGCTCTAACCATGACCTACTACAAATCTACAAACCCAGGTCTAAAGTTGGACGCAACATGTACAGCTATCACTTCGCTATTGCTTGGAATAGGCTCCCACTAGAAATCAGGTCCCTTACACGTCCTAAACAATTCAAGACAGCCACCAAAGAGCACTTTAAAAGTCACTGGTTCTGCCAGACTTTACAGTCTGTAAAGGCTTATTTTGGCCAAGGCGCTAGGAGAATACATTCACTGTTTTTACAGCAATGAAGTGAATATGTTTGTATTAAACGACTGCACTTTTAAATCAGTGGATACAGTGGTTCCTGGTCTTTTTTGTGGTGAATACCTTTCTTCGTTTCTGTGTGGTATAAATATTTGATTATTTATTTGCCTGCAGAATGCAATGACTGGAGCTAGGCATTTTGTGAATACCCTGGGCGCAGTAGATAAGCCAAAGGGCAGTGCAGAGAACTGATAGTGCATGTAGCCTGCTCTGAAGCGTAGGTATTTTCTGCAAGAATCCCTTATTGGGATGTGCAGGTAAGCTTCCTTTAAATCCAATGTTGCCAACCAAGCATTTTTGCCTAGCATGGGAAGCAGCTGATGAAGAGTTAGCATTTTGAATTTTGGAATTACCAAAAAGGTGTTTGGGATAGATAGGACGCCAGGAGCTGTCTTTTTTGGGTACCAGGAAAAGTCTGGAGTAAAAACCTTGTCCCCATTCTTCTGCTGGGACAGGCTGAATAGCCCTGATACTTAGAAGAGAGGAAGTGCAGTTGTGTATCTACCATAAATGTAGATGTTCGAGTGTATTCACTGTTGCAGTCATTACACTTGGGTTATCCTGCTGGCAGGCTAGCCGCAGTCGGCCTGAATTCCAAAGTCCTGGTCCGGCATCGGTTGCTGTCGCCTCTTCCCTGATGTCAGTGCGCCAGGGGTATAAAAGATGCAGCCGACGCCATTTTTTTCAGTTTTTCTTGTCCCAGATGTCAGGTGCCACCAAAAGGGTAGGCTAAAAATTCTGCTCACAAAAAAAGCATGCACTAACATAAACATTATCTTCATCTACAAGCAAATACACCACATAGGTTGTATAGAATAGAGAAGTACAGATAAGTCCCAGCAAAGAAAGGGAGATGGAGGGAGGGTAACCTGGACTGCAACAGTGAATGCACTCGAACATCTACATTTATGGTAGGTACACAACTGTACTATGTTCATTGTGTTTCACTGTTGCAGTCATTACACTTGGGTTGAATCCCAAAGCTGAGGTTGGGTGGCTGGGCCTAGATAGAATTAGGAGTGGCTATGAGGCCCTGCAGAACTGCAGTGGCGAAGCCTGCTCTGGATTTAGAGTAAAGAGGTAAGTGGCAGGGCTTTGTAAAAGTGTGCACTGAAGTCCAAGTTGCAGCCTCCAAAATGTCCTTGGTTGGTACTCCTCTGAGGAAGGCTGCTGCTCTGGTTGAGTGTGGCCTAATGCCCTTAGGCACTGATTTGCCATGCTGTGAATAGCAGAAACGAATGCAATGGCCTATCCATTTTGAAATAGAATGCTTTGAAATAGCTTTTCCTTGCGATCTTGCAGCATATGCCACTAAGAGTTGCTCAGTCTTTCTGAAGGCTTTAGTTTTGTCCATGTAGAAGCGAAGCTGTCTGTGTATATCCAAAGAATTCAGAAGTCTCTCCCCCTTATTCTGTGGGTTTGGATAAAAGGTAGGCAAATGAATGGTTTGGTTTAAGAGCCACACTGGACACTACCTTAGGCATAAATGTTGGGTTTGTCCTTACAGAAACCCTGTCCAGATGGAAAATAATAAAAGGTTCCACAGCCATTAGTGCCTGTAACTCTGAGACTCTTCTTGCTGAGGTTATTGCTAGGATCAGAGCTGTTTTCCATAAGTATTTTATTTCAGCTGTATTGGCTGGCTCAAAAGGAGGCAGTGTGAGCTTTTCCAAGACAAAATTGAGGTCCCATGCAGATGTTGGAGCTCTTCTTGGAGGTCTTATGTTTTTGGCCTCTCTGAGGTACTGCCTTAGCAAATTGGTGGATCCGTATTGTAATGAGCTGAAATGGCAGAGGCATGGATCTTAATTGATGAGAAGGATAGGCCTTTGTCCAGCATCTCAGTTAGATATTGTAGAATCTGAGAAACATTTGGTACAAGCTTGTCCATTCCTTGTGCCTGGTTCCAAGCACAGAATCTCTTCCATTTTTCTGTATAAGATTTTCTGGTGCTGGGCCTCCTGGCCTCCAAAATAACATCCATAGCTGCTTTACAGAGAGGTGTGTTCTGAATGGCTAAATTATCAGCCATACAGCCAGATTTAGGGTTCTGAGTTGGCTGTGCAGGATCTGATTGTTTTGTTGAGTCAGCAAATGAGGAATTTGAGGTAATGTCCAGGCTGGGCCTTGAGACAAGCTCTTTAGGATTGGGTACCAGTGCTGGCGTGGCCAGTCTGGGGCAATCAATATCATTTTTGGCTTCTCTTGTTTGACCTTTAGGAGTACCTTGGGGAGGAGAGGCAGTGGAGGAAAGGCATATACTGTAAGGGTTTTCCAGCTGAATGATAGGGCATCCACTTTCCATGCTTGTTCATGATAAGTCCTTGTGCAGAAACTTTGTAGTTGGCAGTTGTGCGGGGAGGCAAATAGATCTATGTCTGGGCATCCCCATTTCCTTGTTATCATGCTGAAGATTTGTGGATCTAGTTTCCACTCGTGAGGATCCTTGAGATTTCTGCTTAGTTCGTCTGCCAGAGTATTTGTCTTTCCTGGCAGGAATTGTGCTTGCAGGTGTACTTGATAAATCAATGCTGTGTTCCACAAAGTCATGGCTTGTCTGCAGAGGGAGTAGGAATGTGTGCCTCCCTGCTTGTTTATGTACCACATGACTGTAGTATTGTCCGTCTTTACCAACAGTTGTCCTAGCTGAAGTAGATCCTTGAAGGCTGTCAAGGCATTCTGAACAGCTAGCATCTCTTTTTTGATTGATATGAAGAAGCATTTGGCTTGCTGGCCATGCTCCCTGAATACATTTTCCTGCCATGTGGGCCCCCCAGGCATAATCTGATGCATCTGTTGTTAGTGTTTGCCTGGCCGTGGGTAGAGTGAATGGCTGTCCCTTGTTGTGGTGACAGGCCTGTGCCCACCATCGAAACTCCTGTTGCAGGCAGGGAATGAGGGTAATTAATGTTTCCAGGCTGTGGCAATGTTGAGTCCAAACACTTTTTAGATACCATTGTAGTTTCCTCATATGCAGTCTTATGGAATTAGTAGAATGCAGGAAGCCATGAAGCCCAAAGCCTGCAGAAATTTTCTTACAGATAACTGGGTCTTTGTTGCCAACATTTTGAAGTAAGAAGTCAGTTGCCTTTGTTTGTCTGGAGTGAGGTAAGCCATCTGGGCAGTTGTATTTAAGCTTGCACCCAGGAATATTATCTCTTGTGAAGGTACTAGTTTTGATTTATTTCGTTTACTGTGTACACCAGGCAAATTAGTAATCTTTTTACAAACGCCAGATGGTTTAGTAGAATGTTTTTGGTCTCTACTTGAATAAGGCAGTCGTCCAAGTAGGGATATTTTTGTATTCCTCTTTGTCTGCAAAATGCAATTACTGGTGCCAGGCATTTTGTGAAGACCCTGGGCACAGTAGATAAGCCAAAGGGCAGTGCAGAGAATTGGTAGTGCACTGAGCCAGTTATGAATCTGAGGTATCTTCTGCAAGATTGTCTGATTGGCACATGCAGTTATGCCTGTTTGAGGTCCAAAGTTACAAGCCAAGCCTTCTTTCCCAGCATGGGCAGAAGCTGTTGCAGAGTCAACATTTTGAATTTTGGTACATCCAAGTAAGTATTTAGAATAGACAGGTCCAGAATTGGTCTCCATGCTTTGTCCTTTCTTGGTACTAAGAAAAGTCTTGAGTAAAATCCTTGTCCCTGCTCCTGTTGTGGCACAGGCTGAATGGCCTTCATGTCCATGAGAGATGTTACTTGTTTTTGTGCCTCTGCCCATTGATTGTGTGGCAGGTCTGGCATACCTTTTGCCTTTGGAAGGGTGTGAAAGTGGAACCTGTAGCCCTGAGAGACTATGTTTAGGACCCATTTGTCCTGTGTGATCGTGTGCCAATTTTGTGAAAAAAAGTGCTAGCTTTCCCCATAAGGGTGCTGCCAAGAGAGAAATGCCTGGCATTGGCAGAGGGAAGTCATTGGGACTGTTTCCTATATGGCTGTGATTTGTCTTCTCCGCTTTTGGAGGTAGAAGCACCCCATTGTTTGGGCCTGTATGAGCCCTGGGGCTGTTGCCTGCCTCTAGGGCATCTGTATCTGCCTCTTTGTGGCCTGTCTGACACGGGAAAGGACCAATTCTTAGAAGGCCATTTCCTGCTAAATCTGGGTGGCTGTACCTGTAAGAAATCCTTCACTGTCTGCATAGATTTAGCTTTATCCTCCATTTTCTTCAACACCTCTTCTGCCTTAACACCAAACAAAGTATCATGCTGTAATGGAGCATCGAATAATTTTGCTTTAACATGATCAGGCAGAGTCTGTTCCTTTAACCAGGCATGCCTTCTAATAACAGAACCTGTTACAGCGGCCCTGCAAGAGGCTTCTAATGAATCATAACCACATTGCAAAGTATGATTTCCCACTTGTTCAGCTGCATGCAATAAATCCTGCAAATCTTTGTTCTCAGAACATTCAGAATTTGTCAACATTTTCTGTTTTAACAAAGACATTAAGTATTGCTGATATTTGAGCATATGACACTGACAATTTAAAGCCCTTACAGCCAAGGTAGCAGAAGTGTAGATTTTTTTCCCCCATCTGTCGAGTGCCCTATAATCTCTATCTGAGGGGACAGCGTTTTTAGCAGTAGCAGCCTTGACCCCCCCCCCCCCTTTTGGGACTCTGAGAGATAGTTTCTGGGTCAGCAGCAGGGTTTTTATATAGAAATTTATGAGAATCTGGGACCCTGTAGTATTTGTCCGGCTTAACAGGTGCAGGAGGTAAAGAGTCAGGAGACAGGCCGGACTCTGAAAATACATCATCTACAATGTCTAGAACAGGTGGAATTGCAAGAGGTCTGTGCTGAGGAAGTAGAAGAAAGTCTCTAAGCCTTTTCTTAGAATCTGAATAATCTTGGCTCTCCCAGTGGAAATGCTCCCTCATGGTATGCAGGGTTTCCCCAAATGAGTAATCCTCAGGAGGAGAAGCTGAAGGAATAGATTCTTCAGCATCAGAATCCTCATAGGGAGGACTAGAATATCCCTGTTCCGAAGAGGAATCAGAGGAAATGGAAACCTGATCAGAGGAATCATATTCATTATCTTGCCTAGGCCTCTTATCAGGAGGGGGATGGGAACCCCTGATCAAAGTAATTAGGTCTTTGGCCATTTTGAGCATCTGTTTCTTAGGCATAAAAGTCTGTCCTGGAGAATGCTGTACTTGTTTCCTTGTCTTTAAAACTGTTTTAGACTTTGTCTTGGATGCTGAAGTAGGCTTGATATAAAGTTGTGTAGGTCTGAAAACACCCTCAGAAGCCGATGCCTGCTCAGCGGCTTCAGACCCATCTGAGGGATTAGTTTCCTAAGGGCCAATACTTTGAGTATCCAGAGGCCTAGTTGTCTCCACATGGGAGTCGGCCTGTGGCTCTGAGGTAGCGGGAGTCAGGGGCTGCGAAAGCGCCTCACTAAGCACCGGCGACTGGCCTAGAAGAGGCTTCATCATCAGTTTTGGACCTCGGATGCCTGTCCTTTTCTTTCTCCTTGCGCTTTTTATGAATTCCGGTTGTCGGTTGTTCCGACGGCATTATATAGTTAAACCTTCGGTCAAAGTAATGAAAAGCAAAATTGTACCGATGCTTAATAGTGCGTTGGTTAAATCTAGCACAAAACCTACAACTAACAACGTCGTGGTCAGGGCCTAGGCAAGGAATACAGTAAGAATGAAAATCCCACAATAAATACAATTAACTTTTTCTGACATTGGTCTGGAGCAAGAAAAAAGTTTCCCCAACGGGGTACTTAGCTTTATAGAAGACTTTAGATCTGAAATTTAATTTCAAAAATCTCAGGAGTCGGCCGACCGGCACTTGCGAACTGCTTTTGCTTCGGGCACTGCGCGGCAAGAAAGACTGAAGAAAATGGCGTCGGCTGCATCTTTTATACCCCTGGCACACTGATGTCAGGGAAGAGGCAACAGCAACCGACGCCGGATCAGGACTTTGGAATTCAGGCCGACTGCGGGTAGCCTGCCAGCAGGATAACCCAAGCGTAATGACTGCAACAGTGAAACATGATGAACATCCTGCTGTTGAGCCTCTGCCCACTGATTTGGTGGTAGGTCTGGTCAACCCTTTGGTGTTGGTAAGGTGTGGAAGTGGAATCTGTATCCTTGGGAAACTATATTTAAAACCCATTTGTCATGAGTTCCCAGTTTTTTGCATGCAGGACGATCTTTCTCCCTAAAGGTGCGGTCAGTTGAGCAGGGCTTGGAAGGCTTAAGTTTAAGTCATTGTGACAGTTTACCATACGGGGGTGTCTTACTACTTCCAGCTTTGGAAGTGGGAGCTCCCCACTGCTTAGGCCTATGAGTACCTTGAGACTGTGGCCTAGGTGGTCTGCTGTTCCTGGATTTGGACTGAGAAGGCCTGGAAGAGACAGGAAAGAACCAATTCTTAGAAGGCAAATGCGTACTAAATCTGGGAGGCTGTACCTGCAGGAAATCTTTAACAGTTTGCATAAATTTAGCTTTTTCCTCCATCTTTTTAAGAACTACTACTGCTTTGTTGCCAGTAATTTGGCTTTAACATGATCTGGCAGTTTGCTCCTTAAGCCAAGCATGCCTTCTAAGAACAGACCCAGTAACAGCAGCCCTCCAAGATGCCTCTAAGGAGTCAAAACCACATTGCAAAGTATGTTTACCAACTTGTTCAAGCAGAATGCATTAAATCCTGTAATTCTTTATTTTCGGCACAGTCAGGAATCAACATCAGTTTCTGTTTAAGTAATCCAATAATATGCTGCTGGTACTTTAATATATGAAACTGGCAGTTTAAGGCTCTAATGGCCAAAGTAGCAGAAGTGTATACCTTCTTACCCAATCTGTCCAGGGCCCTGGAATCTCTATCAGAGGGGGTAGGGTTTTGGCAGTAGTAGCCTTGATGCCTTTGGGCCCCTGTGAAATGGTCTCTGGGTCCACATTAGGATTCTTAAAGAGGAACTTGTGAGAATCAGGTACTCTGTAATACCTGTCAGATTTCTGGGAGCCGGAGGTAAGGTGTTTGGGGCCAGGCTAGATTCCAAGAAGGCATCATCTACAATGTCCAGTACAGGGGGTTAGCTAAAGGCCTGTGTTGAGGCAGGAGTAAGAATTCTCTAAGCCTCTTTTTGGAGTCAGAGTAATCCTGGCTTTCCCAGCGGAAATTCTCCCTAAGAGTGTGCAAAGTTTTACCAAAAGAGAAATTTTCTGGAGGGGAAGCAGAGGGAATGGAGTCCTCTGCATCAGAATCCTCATAGATAGATAAGGGCAAATCCTGGTCATCAGAACAGAAATTTCAGAATCTTGATCAAAAGAATCAGAATGGTATTGGGTTGGGTGGTTAGTCTTTCTAATAAGTTTAAATACCTGGTATGGGTTTCCTGGGTCATAGAGAGGGGCCTACAGCTTGCAAGGGACTGGTATTGGATTTTACCTGTGGTGATTTTAACATGGAGTAGCTCAAGTGCATTCATTGTCCTGTTTGACCAGCCTTGAAGTATACTTATTTTTGATGTAAATAGAGATACCTCCACCTTTAGTCCCTGCCTGTGAAGTAGCTGGTCTAAATGTGTGGAAGGCATTATAACCTTGAATTGTTGGTGTGCTCTTCACGGCTTTAAACCATGTCTCAGTGACTGTACAGACATCAGCATTCTCTAGGGAGAAGAGAGTTTGTAGTGAGTGGATTTTTTTGATTAGACTCCTAGCAATGAGCAGTAATACCTTTAGACTTTCTTGGTTTTGATTTGCTATGTCAGAAGTACTTTCAGTCTGGCATTGTCTAAAAATGCCACTATGGGGGAAGATGATGTTTTAGCTAATATTCGAAAGCCTAGAGGGGAGAGCTGCAGACCATCCCTGGCACAGCAGCATGGTCTGTTGACCATCTCTTTCCATGCTGACAAATATTGCACCCACTTAGAATGACACCTGAAACTAAGCCTATTATTAAAGTCAACCATCTTTTGTTTGTATTGCAGCATCATCCTTGGAGAAAGTAAAATGCTGCTCAATGCTAGGCTTATACCAGCCTGAGACACATATTTTGAGAGCTCCATGATGTCACTCTTCATATTGTCTAGGGAGGTACGTCTCAGGTCATTTACTCCCACATGGACTGAGTCAAAATTGTACTTGTGGTCCAATGACCTGACTGTGTGTGTAATGTGGTGGATTTTAGCCCCTGATAAGCAACTGACTGTGACTTTCTCCTTACTCAGTCTGGTGAGAGGGACATCAGTGTGTCTCACGATGTAGTCTCCAATGACTAGAATGCTGGATTGTGTGGCCTTATGGGCTTAGAGATAGAGGCTCCATGAGGTGTAGCTCTAAGTGATAATGTGGGTGTTGTTTTGAAAGAGTGGATTTGGGGTTGCTGAGGGTATCTGTTATGTGTACTTCATCTCGGAGAGTTTTGGTTGGCTCACTGTTAGGTAAATGTGGCTTTTCCACACAGAAGCACAACATTGTGCTTCTTGCTTGTTTAGTAAAGATATAAAAGATTGTATAGCTTATCAAATGAGGAAAGGTACTGGAAGCAGTTCTTTATCCAAGGACTTCAGGGTAAGAAGCTCTATGCTTGGTTCTAAATGGTGGAGGTGGAGCCTCTTTCAAAGTGGGATAACACTCCCTGCACAGTGAGGGAGCTAGATGTGTTCCCAGACCGCATCATCAGAATCGCTGATTCTTCAGCTGGAGAAAGTGAAGACCTACTAGAAAGTTTTATTGGTCTCTCTCTCTCTCTTCCTGTTGTGTGTTGATCATCAGCCCACCACAGTCAATTTGCTTATTTGCTCCCCATCACAAAGATGAGGGTCAACCAAGTGGGGCCATTATTTAGACAGACATTAGGGGTGCTTCAATATTTTTCATACTGCCCTATCCCCTGCACACACCTTGTAAAGCACCAGGGAGGGGTGTTCAATGGACTGCAGCAAAGGGTGTTCCCTCACTTTCACAAGGGTTGTTTCCTCTCAGGTAGCCTTCCCAAATCCCTTAAAGATGTCTGAACTTCTCAGTCTCCAAAAGGAAAGCTGCACCACTCAGTATGCCTGCAAGTGCTAGCATCCTTCTCCACCCAAGTGGTGGTAAACAGATCATTACCCCTTCTCTCCTCCCCTTCCCATCTGGTTCTTCTAGTGTTGAGGCTTCTAATCAAACCTCAGTCACCTGAATCGCAGTCAGTACTCAATCACACTGTGACACAGAGGCAGGCAAAGGCCCACTAAAGTTGGTGGGGAATGTTTACCATTCCTGAGACCAGTGACAAGTTTTACTCCAGAAACAGTACTTTGGGCATGTGGTTGTTCTGAAACCACTATCATCTTACACTGCACTGCAACACCTGCATCCACAGGAATACAAATGGCCCTGTGAAGATTATGGCAGCCATTAATCCCAAACGAAACAGGATCTGAGCCAGGACCCTGCACTGTCTCTTTATAATAAACAAGATGGTGCTCAACTCGGCCACCTTTAGAAGTCCTTCAATTGTGCTACCAGAAGCAAAATAATTTAGGTATGAGAACATTAGGTGATTCTTCTCCTGCACTGTTTTAGCAATCATAGCTATTACTCTTGTGAAAACTGTGGGTGCTGAGGAAAATCCAAACAGCAACTATCTGTGTTGTAACTGATGTCCACCCACAATGACCTGACACAAATTCTGATGAGCCAAAAGATATCCTTTTTTCTAACATCACCATTCAGGTGTGCTGCTAGGGCAATGAAATAATTCTCTGTATTATGACTATTCAGAATTGGATGCAATGTGCAATTTGACACTACTGAAGGTTTGAATGGGATGGTAGTCACCCACCCACTTTTGGGACAAAGAATAGGCAAGAGAGAACCTCCCCAGTCTCTTCAAAAACTAAGACAGCCTCTACAGTTGGGACCTATCTAAAGACTTCCATTAAAACAGACTGATAAAAAAAGAAGAGCTCCACTAGTGTTAAGGAGAGGACCAGTGAGCCCCAGCATGCGACTAAAAAGACACCATGTGTAGAACCTATTCATGAAGCTAAAGTGAACTAGTTAGGAGACAGGAATGCAATACAGCTGTTGGGATGCTACCCTATTGGGAGACATAGATGGTACCTGACGGGGCAACAAGTGATGTTTAAGGGTCTTCCTCACCTTAGACAGCAAGGACACATCTTCCTTTTTCTAGGATTGGCATAGCCTAGAGCAGAAAAGGGAGGAGGTGGAGGAAATCACAAAAGTCCTTGACAGAGGGGAGGGCCTATTTCAACCTCATGAGATCACTTTCCAAGCACCTGCAGTTGGAGAGACCACAGAGGTTCCTCAGAAGGAAAATTCAAGATCTTTAGCATCTGTCCTATGTGGACTGTCTGAAATCACTGTCACTTTAATCTGTTTCATATTGACTATTCACACGCAATATCTGCCTTGCATATAAGGCAATCTCTGACCCTGCTTTACTGGAAATGCTGCATATCCGCAAGTCAAATGGTATATGGGTTACTTGCTCTAAAGATCTTAACCTGGTATGTGACATTAATAGAACCTGCTAGAGGGACAAATTCGTCTCCCAGAGGTTACCACACCTTTGGAACAGACTCCCACTTCATGTCAAACAGAGCACCTTACTGGCCCTCTTCAAATGCAATCTAAATGATTGGATGGGTAACTGTAAATTCACCCTGTGGGAAGGGGTTCCACCTGTGTCCCTCTTGGACAGGCAATCAGTGCTGATCATGGAAATAAGGGCTACAACTTGTCTAGGCTTGTAAGGGCCCTAGGGCCATTAGCCTAATAACTTTCTATGATCCTATGTTCTAAGCAGGCTGGCTAAAAAGCACTTCCTAAGAACGGGCATCCAGGACCTTGCTCCTGAGATCCTCCTTGAAAGAGGAGAACCTCATCAATACTATCTTGCATAAGTGTACAAAACAGGCTGCAGCTCCTAGCCAAAATATCAAAATTACTGCAAGGCACACTGCACTGCATTGTATAACACATAGAGATAGCTTCAAGAAGGTAGTCCCCAAGGACTCCATGAGGTCTGACACACTTCAGAGCTTTCTTTACCAAGTGAGACAGGAATTCAGACATGTAAGATGACAGTTGAGGTTCCTACAACCCAATACAACAGAGAAACGCATTCTCTTGCCACAACTGTTCAACTCTTCTAGACTGCTTGCTAGGTGGCAAAGTGTTAACATGCTGTTTATTCCAGAAGCAAAACTGAAAAATGTAAATTAGCACTGGGATGCAAAGCTGCAAACTACTCAGGTGGGTCTTGCACAAGACATCTGCCTTTTGGAGGCTGAAGGTGGAGAATAAAGCTGTCACTAGGCTGCAATGATAGCATCGCAAATTACTATCTCCAGGGAAAGGATAATCCAAGGAGCCTCAGGCTTCTTTCTAAGAAACTCTGCTACACACTTCTAGAAGAAAGTGATCGTGTCTTTAGACACTCTCCAAATAATGGGATATCCAGTGGAGAGGAGAAATGGACAGGGTCAAACTCCTTACTTTTGCCAGTCTCACAATCAGTAGCCTCTAGATCCTTAGACTCATATGAGTAGCTGGAGTGTGAAGGAGAACCACATCCCATATGACTTGTGAAGTAAACTCAGACGTGTTATCACTCAAAGATGAGTGCGCGACTGACTCAGGGATTCAAGCTCGACTCTGAAGTAGCGAAGGGGAGAGAATGTTGGGGAGAGGCCTGCACCACGTCAAGTATGGACTTAAGACCACATTCATAAGGCAAAATCCTGATCCTGCAGTTCAAACTCCCACTAGATGTTAAGCATCTGCTTAAAATCTAGCTACAAAATTAAATACCTGGTGCAGGACAACCTTATGAACCATTCTCAGCAGGACCTACCTGTCCAAGCAAACCTAGGGACTTGTCCCGTGAGGAGGGTTCTTCAGTACAGAGTAGCACCTTTCTGGGACTAGAATACTCAACAGGAGAGTGTGCCAAAAGGAAACCGTCCACACAAAACAAAAACCAAAGCACACCAAACCAAGAACCCAGCTGTAATGATGAATGGTAGTTAAGGAGATTAATGGATTAGTGTGTGTAATGTCTGATGAAGTCTTCTGCTTGGACAAAAACGTATTTGTACTGACAACGTTATTAAAATCAGCTTTCCTCAGGCTTTATAGTGTGGCTGTTCATCATTACAGCTGGGTTCTTGGTTTGGTGTGCTTTGGTTTTTGTTTTGTGTGGACCTTTCTGGGACTGGATGACTACTACTCCCTGGGATCAGCTTGGTTTACCTTGGGCTCCATTCAAACTTCTAGAGCTAATGTGGCAAAAGAGCCCCAGCATGCACCCCTAGGATGGGAGATGGGGTGAACGTCACCAAATTCCTTGAATTAGATGACAAGTTGGAGCCACAGAAAGTACAGTTGTGTACACTTAGTATAAATGTAGATGTTAGAGTGTATTCACTGTTGCAGTCCTAACCAATGGGTTATCCGGCTCCCGGTAGCCCTTGATCGGCCAAAATACCAAAGGTAAGTAAATATGACATCGGCTGTTGTCGGTTGTAAAGGATGTCAGGAAGTCCGATACAAAAGGAGGCAGCTGACGTCACTTCCTCAGTCTTTCCTGCCATAACAGTCAGAAGCCCCAAGAAAACAAGGCTTAAGCCAAAAGCAACTTTGGCATATAATACCAAATTTAGCCTGTACCTTAGGAAAAGAGAACAGGAGAGGAACAAAAAAGGGGGAAGGAGGGAGGGAAACCAGGACTGCAACAGTGAATACACGAACATCTACATTTATGGTAAGTGTACACAACTGTACTACATTCATCATGTTTCACTGTTGCAGCCCTAACCAACTGGTTGATTACCAAAGCCCAGAGAAAAGGGGGGAGGAACCAATAGAATCAAGGATTGGAAAGAATGCCCTGCAGAACAGCAGTGGCAAACCCTGCCCTGGTTCTAGAAAACAAAGGCAAATTATAATGCTTTGTGAAAGTGTGAACAGAAGACCATGTGGCAATCTCCAAAATGTCTTTAGTAAGGACATCCCTTAAAAAGGCTGCAGAAGTGGAAGCTGCTCTTGTAGAGTGGATCCTAACCCTTTGAGGAGGAACCTTGCCATGAAAGGAATAACAGAAAGTAATACACTGTGCAATCCATTTAGAAATGGTTTGCTTAGAAATAGCTTTGCCCTGAGCTCCAGGGACAAAACTGACCAATAACTGTGCTGATTTCAGAAGGTCTTTAGTCCTGTCCAGGTAAGCTGTCTGTGCACATCAAGAGAATGTAGGATCCTTTCTCCTCTATTTTGAGGATTAGGAAAGAAAGTAGAAAGGTGTATGGACTGATAAGAGTAAGGCTAGAAACCACCTTAGGCATATAAAGGAGGGGCTGGTTCTCAGAGAAACTCTACCTGCATGGAAAATAAGAAAATGCTCCACAGCCATCAAAGCTTGCAGCTCCGAAACTCACCTTGCTGAAGTTACAGCCAAGAGGAAGGCAGTCTTCCCAGAGAGAAACTTTAAATCTGCAGTGGCAACTGGCTCAAAATTAAGATCCCAGGCCAGAGTAGGTGCCCTTCTGGGAGGGTTTAAGTTGCAAGCACCTCTGAGAAACATTTTCATCAGGGGATAAGAGAAAATGGGTTGCTCAAAAGAACAATGAGCAGAACTGGCTGAAGCATGGATCTTGATAGAGGAAAAAGAAAGACCACCTTGAAGCAAATCAGCCAGGTATTCCAGGATCAGAGGAAGGGTAGGATGAGAAGAAGGTTCCCCTCTAGCCTGCATCCAATGAGAGAATCTTTCCCATTTGCCAGCGTAGGACTTCCTAGTGCTAGGCCTCCTGGCCTCCCAAAGCATGTTAACCACCTGCTGAGAAAGGGAAGAAGAAAAGGATTGATTCATACAATGAGCCATGCTGCCAAATGGAGAGACTGAAGATGAGGATGTAGAATGTTTTCCCCTTCCTGTATCAAATGATCTGGCTTCAGAGGAAGATGCCAAGGAGGAAAAATAATATTCTGGGAAGATGAGGGAAGGCATAAACTGACCACAGCGTCCAAGGAAAGGACAGAGCATCCACCTTCCAGGCTCTGCTGTGATGCTGTCTGGTGCAAAAAAAGAGGTAGAACGTGGTTGTCTAGGGAGGAGAAAAAATACACCTGAGGAGTGCCCCAACGTTGAATGATGCTGTAAAAGACTGCTCTATCTAGTTGCCACTTGTGAGGATCCAGGGTCTGTCTGCTCAACTGGTCTGCCAAAACATTGAGCCTCCCTGGAAGAAACTGAGCTAGGAGATGCAGGCCCAAGGATGCTGCTATGGACCAGAGATTCATGTTCTGCCTGCACAGGGGGTAAGAATGAGTCCCTCCCTGCTTGCTGATGTACGGCATGACTGTGGCATTGTCTGTTCTGCCAAGCAGAGTTCCTGGAGAAAGAAGATGCTTGAAAGCTAGTAAGGCCTGCTGAACTGCCATCAACTCCTTTAGGTTTATGTGCAGGTGCATCTGCTGGGCGTTCCAATGTCCCTGTATGCATCTGCCATCCAGGTGAGCTCCCCAGGCATAGTCCAATGCGTCTGTGGTAAGAACGTGAGTGGCAGGGTTTGGGCGAAAAGGCATACCCTTGTTTTGTAGACAGGCTGTCGCCCACACCAGAAACTCTGTCTGCATACATGGAAGCAGAGGAATTATCACATCCAGGTCCTGTGTGTGTTGACACCAAAAATTCTTCAGGTACCATTGCAATTTCCTCATATGCAGTCTTACATATGGAATCATGAGAATACAAGAGGCCATGTATCCCAGAGCTTGCAGGTATTTCCTTTCAGGGAGCTGGGACAGGCTTGCCAAATCCTTGAAGTAAACTGAAAGAGTTGCCTGCTTCTCCTGGGTGAGATATATCATCTGGGTGGCTGTGTTCAGACCCGCTCCCAGGAATGTTATCTCCTTGGATGGCACCATTTTTGATTTTTCCTCGTTCAGAGTATAACCCAGGGAAGAGAGAAGAGAGAAGAGTCTTTTCAAATTGTAGATCCTTTAACAGCTGTTCCTCAGAATTTGCTTGAATTTGACAGTCGTCCAAGTATGGATAAATCTGAATTTTCTTCTGCCTGCAAAAAGCAATGATTAGAGCCAGGCACTTTGTGAAAACTCTGGGAGCAGTAGATAAGCCAAAGGGCAGCGCAGAGAATTGATAATGTTGCTTGCCCACTCTGAAACGAAGGTATTGCCTGCAACTTTCCCTGACAGGGATGTGCAGATAAGCTTCTTTGAGATCCAAAGTTACCAGCCAGGAGCCCTTTTCTAACACTGGCAGCAACTGACGCAAAGTGAGCATTTTGAACTTTGGAATTGCCAAGAAAGAGTTCAGAATGGATAGATCAGGTGCCTTCTTTTTTTGGAAGTAAGAAAAGTCTGGAATAGAAAAGTACAGTTGTGTACACTTACCATAAATGTAGATGTTCGAGTGTATTCACTGTTGCAGTCATCACATTTGGGTTATCTGCTTGCAGTAGCCCTCAGTCGGCCTGATTATCAAAGTCTTGGTTCCTGCGTCTGTTGCTGTCTCATCTTCCATGACGTCAGTTAGTCAGTGTTTGCTGAATTTTGTTATTTGCTAGTAATTACAGGAGTGGGGGTAGTCACATTCTTTGATTTCCTGTCCTTGCCTATTTAAGTGGTACAGTGTGAAATATTTTCTGCTTAAAAACATCAGCTTTGGCCGGCTAAGAACTTGCTGTATTCAACTGGACGTATAAGAGAATTTAAGTACCTTTATGTGCTCTTTTTTTTCAAAAAATACAGTATTTAAATTGATTTTAACTGTGTGGAAGGAATATTAACTGAACTGGAAGTTAGTCAGTGTTTGCTGAATTTTGTTATTTGCTAGTAATTACAGGTGTGGGGGTAGTCACATTCTTTGATTTCCTGTCCTTGCCTACTTAAGTGGTACAGTTTAAAATATTTTCTGCTTAAAAACCTCAGCTTTGGCCGGCTGAGAACTTGCTGTATTCAACTGGACGTATAAGAGAATTTAAGTACCTTTATCTGCTCTTTTTTTTCAAAAAAATACAGTATTTAAATTGATTTTAACTGTGTGGAAGGAATATTAACTGAACTGGAAGTTTTGACTCTGCTCTTCAGTTAGTCCTACCCACCCTCCTGTTTTGTTTTGGTGTTAATCTTAGTGGCCTTGCAACTGCCGCCCCTCTTGTAAATTTGTGTTTGGATACTCCTTCTGGGCCCATCTCATTTGCTCACTCAACTGAGTGCAGTGAGATCATATTCTGATTTCAGGCACTCCTACTGTGTACAAAGAGAGCATCTGGGAAACAGAAAAAAAATTAAGCTTGTTTCCTGCCTTTCCTGTTAAGTGGTATAGACTATTTGTAGGCTTCTGAGTCCCCAAGCCCTTCTGTGTTGGAGGGAAGCCTTCTAGCTTAGTTTTTTTCTTATAACTAGCCACTTTTCTAGTTTCAGCACTCAAATCTGTTTCTTTGATCTCAGCACTTATTCAGAAAAAAAAAATGTCATCTGCTTTTACTGTACTTGTGTTTCTACCTACTTTTTTTAACTTTTGCATCATCTTAAAAGTACTCAATTGTATTTATTACTGCTTGGTGTAACTCATTCTAAGCCTTTTGGTTTAAACACTTGGGCTTTGGACCAGTTGTTTTGCACTGAGAGGGTTTGTGGTCTGCACTGTAGTGGCAGAACAGGTAGCTTACATCCTTCTAGGTTGGGAACTGCTGATTGAAGGCTCAATGTCTGTTATTCTAAAAGTGTATTAATTCTGGTTTAAGCACTTGGGCTTTCAGGCCAGTTATTTTACATTAAGAGGGTTCATGGTCTGCACTCTTGTGGGAGGAGAGGCTGGACTCTGCCCTTCTCAGCTGGGAATTTCTGGTTAAAGGCTTATAGTGCATGCATATCTGAACTGCTTCTTAATGAAGTTGGTGCGCCTTGTTTGCTGTGGCATAGACTGGATTCGGGCCTGCTGGATCTAGCTTTGTTTGTGTAACTTGAGCACTAATCCAGGCATTCTCTAAAGTATTCAATTGTATTTATTACTGCTTGGTAGTAACTTGATTAAAGTGTAGCTATCATTCTAAGTCTTTTGGATTAAGCACTTGGGCTTCAGACCAGTTGTTTTACATTAGGAAGGTTTGTGGCATGCACTGTGGTGGCAGGACAGGTAGCTTTCATCCTTCTAAGTTGGGAACCGCTGATTGAGGGCCCAGTGTCTGTTATTCTTAAAGTGTATTAGTTCTGGTTTAAGTACTTGGGCTTCATGCCAGGTATTTTACATTAAGAAGGTTTGTGGTCTGCACTCTTGTGGGAGAAGAGGCTGGACTCTGCCCTTCTGAGCTGGGAATTTCTGGTTAAAGGTTTATAGTGCCTGAATATTTGAACTGTATCTTACTGAAATTGGTACACCTTGTTTGCTGTAGCATAGACTAGATCTAGGCCTGCTGAATCTAGCTTTGTTTATATGCTTGTTGTTTGTTTGCTTGTTATTTCCCTGGAACGCTAATTCCATCTAATATGCGGCTTCTCAGCGCTTCTGTGGATCACTAGTGATATCTGCATTGCTTACTGTACTTATTTCCTTGTTTCACTTGAAAGAAAGTTACTGTTTGTCGTTTTTGCATTTAAGTTACCTGTAACACATTGCACTTAATTTACCTGGCACTTGCTCACTAAAGCAATTATATAAGTCAGCACTAAAAATTAAAAGCACTACACCCTGACTCCCCACTGGCCCTGGTTTTCAATTATTAAGGAATTCCCAATATTATTCTAGCATGTCCAAAGGTCAGTTGGCAATCTCCTCCCTGGTCCAGCTGGTGAATCTGGGAATCCTGAGGCAATGTTACAACTGCCTTATGTACACAGACAACCCTCTCCTCCTCCCAACAAATTCCAACACATGTGAGAGATGCAACCATATAGCCAAACTGGAGGCTAAGCTCTCTCAACTCAGTACTGGCATAACCAGTCAGGAGGACATGGAAACCACACTCACTACAATTCCAGTCTCACATAGACCTACCACGACAGCAAACCAAACACATAATCACACAAAAACATACTCTGAGGCTCTAAATAAAGATCTGCCGAAGCAGCACAGACCTCCAAAGCAGACACCCAAGCAGCCGCTACCCCAAAACAAAACACGTGCAACACATATCTCACAAAGCCAGTGTGCCAAACAGTCACAGCCCTTAAGACTAAACAACACACCTGATACACTTGTAATAGGTGACTCTATCGTCAGGTACACTGACGTCCCGCTCACCAGGCTGAACAAGAAGAGGGTCACGGTGAGCAGCCTGTCGGGTGCTAGGATCCGCCACATAACACAAGCACTCAGGTCACTCCAAGGCAAGTACAAATATGACTCAATCATTGTCCATGCTGGTGTGAATGACCTGAGACGTACCTCCCTGGACTACATGAAAAGAGACATAAAGGAGCTCTCTGAGCATGTAGCCCAGGCCAGTATGACCCTGACCTTGAGTAGCATCTTACCCTCACCAAGAATGATACCACAATATGAAGACAAGATGATCAATTTCAACAATTGGCTTAAGTACTGGTGTCATTCAAAGGGGATCCAATGCCTGTCAGCTTGGGATGATATGCTCGACAAGCCACGATGCTTCGCTAGGGAGGGCTTGCACCTGTCACCCCTGGGCTTTCGGATATTGGCAAAGGCTCTTGCTACCCCCATAGTGCCTTTTTTAGGCAAGGCTCAAAAGACAAACCCACCTCCATAGGTATCACAAGGGATAAGAAACTAAGAGTAATGCTACTGAACGCCAGAAGTCTAAACCTCAAGATGCACGCACTCGAAACTCTCCTTAGCATGGAGAACATTGATATCTGTGCAGTAACAGAAACCTGGTTCAGGGCTCCCGAGAGCACCCCAGCACTACCAGGTTATACCTCATACCATGCTTTTCGGCCCCAAAACTTGGACCGAACCACAAAAGGAGGGGGAGTATCGATATTCATCAAAGATACCCACACCTCCAGGTTGGTGGCAAAGCACGAAGCATCAGAGACTATCCATGTGCAGCTAACAGTGGGTAAAACTGCCTTCCAGTTTATAGCCTGCTACAGACCACCCTCCCAATCCCAGGAACCCCACTTGGCCTTCCTGAGAACACTGGAAAATATGAAGGTGTCTCCAAACACCATTATATTGGGCAACTTCAACTACCCAAACATAGACTGGGAGCATTACTCTAGCTCCAACACCCTAGCCCAAAGGTTCCTTGAATTTATAAACTCAAATGCTATGGAACAACTTGTTACCACTCCCACAAGAGGGGAAAACATATTGGACCTGATCATCACCAACATGGGGACTCTATGCTCCAGAGCAGAAGTGTTTCCCTCACTGGTAAGATCAGACCATAAACTAATCTCACTGGATATTCACATCCCGACCCCACCCCCTGCCAAGAAAACCACAGTGAAAAACTTCTCTAAAGCAAATTTCACACTCCTCAAAACTGAGGTGGAATCCTTCAAAGCCCCCGGACCTGTGGAAAATACGGCCCAGACCGCAGAATCCTTTATAAACGCATTCTATGAACACCTTCAGGAATGCATGGATCATGCGATCCCAAATAAAACCAAGATCCAGTCCTCCAAAGGCAGACGTCCTGTCTGGTGGACCCCAGCCATAAACAAACTATACAATAGAAGGAGGAAGCCACTAAATGATAGAGCAAAATCCCAAAAAGGGAAGGCATCACTGATCAGTATTAGCAAAAAACTACGGGCACACATAAAATTGTCTAAGGCCAGCTTCGAGAGAAAAATTGCACAGGACACTAAGGATAATCACAAGGCTTTCTTTAGTTATGTTAGGAACCTGGGTGGTAATTCCCAGATATGCTCAGAATTAGTCCAAAATGACAAAAATACACGAACCCACAGACATTGCCAACATCCTAGCTGACAGGTTCAGCGCAAACTTCTCCCTCCCCACCAAAAGGGCAAATATCTATCCCAGCAGAGTGCTTCCCCTGACATCTCAGATGCTCAGTTAAGAGCCACCCTCTCCAAAGCAAAAACACAGCATCAATGGGACCAGAAGGTGTCCCGGCTGCGTCCTACATGAACTCCAAGAAGAGCTAAACCCAAACATAAAACTACTGTTCAATCTCAGCCTTACTACAGGATATGTGCCCAAAGAGTGGCGTACAGCAACAGTGGTCTCTCTCCATAAAGGTGGTGCCTCAACGGATCCTGGAAACTATCGCCCCATAAGCCTGACTAGCTTGGTCTGCAAAGCTATGGAAAGGATCATCATGGACCTCATAAATAAAGATATTGGGGACCTACAAACACTGGATCCTACCCAGTTCGGCTTTGTTAAGGGCAGATCCTGCCTCTTAAACCTGGTTGATTTCTTTGAAACAGTCACCAAGGCCATTGATGAGGGAAGGTGGTCCACACAGCCTACCTGGACCTCGCAAAAGCCTTCGATACAATACCCCACTCGGGCATTATAGATAAGCTCACCAGCTTAAATATAAACCCCTATGTCACTAGATGGATTGCAAATTGGCTCAAGGACAGAACCCACATGGTTAGAATTGCTGGAGCCATGTCAGACTCCAAACCAGTTACAAGTGGTGTCCCACAAGGCTCAGTCCTGGGACCTCTCTTGTTCGGTATATATTTCTCGGAGGTACAGGCCAACACGGAAGGACTGTGGCTGACCAAGTTCGCAGATGACTGCAAACTGGGTGCCATAATCGACTCTCCAGCAGACACAAGCATCCTCCAAAAGGGCCTCATAGAAACAGACAACTGGTGCCAGAGCCATGGCCTCAAGCTAAATGCCAAAAGTGTATAGTCATCCCCTTTGGCAAAAACAAAGTGCCCACAAATTACCACATAGGTGGTAATCCATTAAGTACAGAAGAAATAATTAGGGACCTGGGGACCCAAGTTGATAGCAATCTCTCATTTGACAACCACGTGGCCAAAGTGGTTAGAAAAACATTTTATATAGCCCACCTAATCATGAAGGGATTCACATCTAGATCAGGGGACGTCATCGTGCCTCTTTACTCATCCCTCATCAGGCCCATAATTGAGTACAATGCCCCTTTTGGGATGTACCTTACCAGACAGCTGCAGCAACTGGAAAGACCCCAAAAGTATCTCACCAAGCGGATCAAAGGGCTCAAACAGATGCCATATGCTGCCCGGTTAAAGAAACTCCAGCTCTACTCAGTGGCATACCGCCTGTTCAGAGGCGATCTGTGCCTGACGTATAAAGCCATGTCCAACCCAGAATTAATGGGCATGCTGCACCTCAGAAAATCCAAATCCCATCGAGCCACGCTCGAGAGACTTGAACCTCAGCACTGAAATAAATAGGACATGCTGGAGGGACAGATTCATAACCCAGAGGCTCCCTTCACTCTGGAATAAAATCCCAGTCCAGGTTAGGCAGAGTCCCTCATTGACTCTCTTCAAGAGGAGTCTTGATGAGTGGATGGGAGATCATAGGTTTACCCTGGGTATCACTTCTGTGTCACTGTTAGACAGAGGCACAGTATACTAACCTCGAAAAAGGGCATAGCAAAATAAATTTAAAATGGGTGGTGAAAGCCAAACACATTCTGGCTAGGCTTATAAATGCCCTAGGGCAGATAGCCTAGTATGAACCTATGAACCTATAAAGCATGCATCAGACGCCATTACATTAGTTTGCCCCAGGTGTCAGGTGCCCCCCCTAATGGGAAGCAAATATATATATATATATATATATATATATATATATACACACACACACACACACACACACACACACACACACACACACACACACACACACACACACAAGGTTATACCTCCAACAAAAAAGTAAATACACCAAAAAGCTTTTAAGCATAGTAAAGGAGAGTAGAGGTATAGCCAAAAGAAGTCATGGGGCCGGAGGGAGGGTAACCAGGACTGCAACAGTGAATACACTCTAACATGTACACTTATGGTAAGTGTACACAACTGTACTATGTTTTTTGTGTTTCACTGTTGCAGTCATCACATTTGGGTAGATTCCCAAAGCTAAGGATGGGAGGAGGAATTTAGATAGCATTAGGACCAGCTATAAGGCCCTGCAAGACTGCAGTGGCAAAGCCAGCTCTAGATTTAGAGAAAATTGGTAAATGGTAATGCTTGGTGAAAGTATGTACAGAACTCCAGGTAGCAGCTGCTAGGATGTCCCTGGTATGGACACCTCTGAAAAAAGCTGTAGAGGTAGATGCAGCCCTGGCTGAATGGGGTCTAATCCCCTGTGGGATAGGTTTTCCATGGTGCTTATAGCAGAAATGAATGCAATGGCCTATCCATTTAGAAATGGTTTGCTTTGAAATAGCCTTTCCCTTTGCTACTGCAGCAAATGCCACCAGCAGTTGTTCAGATTTCCTTTGAGGTTTAGCCCTGTCCAAGTAAAATCTAAGTTGTCTGTGCATATAAGGAGTGCAGTATCCGTCCCCCTTTGTTCTGTGGATTAGAAAAGAAGGTTGGCAAATGAATGGACTGATTAAGAGCCACACCGGATACCACCTTGGGCATGAAGGAGGGACTGGTCCTGAGGGACACCCTGTCCGAATGAAAGATGATGAAAGGCTCCACTGCCATAACGGCCTGTAATTCAGATACCATTCATGCTGAAGTGATTGCTAAAAGGAAGGCTGTTTTCCAAGAAAGGAATTTCAACTCTGTACTTGCAGCTGGCTCAAAAGGAGGAAGAGTGAGCTTTTCCAATACAAAGTTAAGGTCCCAGACTGGAGTTGGGGCTCTCCTGGGTGGTCTAGTTTTTGGCCCCTCTGAGGAACTGCTTGAGCAGTGGATGAGAGAAGATGGGTGGTTCTGTGTTGTAATGAGCTGAAATGGCTGAGGTGTGAATTTTGATGGAGGAAAAAGAAAGGCCCTTGTTAAGCATCTCAGTTAAGTATGAAGAATCCGAGGTAAATTGGGAGCTGCTGTGCCCATCCCTTGAGTTTGGTTCCAGGCACAGAATCTTTTCCATTTTTCAGCATAAGATTTTCTAGTACTAGGCCTCCTTACATCCAATGACATCCAACACTTGTTTACTGAGGGATGGTAATGGAGACATCAGGTAATTAGCCAGGCTGCCAAGTTCAGGGTTTGAAGCTGATGGTACAGAATCTGGCTCTCCTTCTGTAACAGCAAGGTAGGGGTCTGAGGCAGGTGCCATGGAGCCAGCAGTGATAAACTGCACAAGAGGGGGTACCAGTGCAATCTTGCATATGGAATTAGTAGAATGCAGGAGGCCATTATCCCCAAGGCTTGCAATATTTGCCTTGCAAATAACAGGGTTTTTGTGGACATTAGTTTGAAGTAAGTTGTCAAAAGAATTTGTTTCTCTGGCGTGAGGAAAGCCATCTGGGAAGTTGTGTTCAAGCTTGCTCCCAGGAATATAATTTGTTGACAGGGTACCAGATGTAATTTCTTTTCGTTTATGGTGTACCCCAGACAAGTTAGCATCTTTTGTACTAATGCCAGATGATTCAAAAGTACGTCCTGGCTTTCTGCCTGAATTTGACAATCGTCCAGGTATGGGTATATTTGAATATTTCTTTGCCTGCAAAATGCAATGACTGGAGCTGGGCACTTTGTGAATACCCTGGGCGCAGTAGATAAGCCAAAGGGCAGTGCAGAGAACTGATAGTGCATGTAGCCTGCTTTGAAGCGTAGGTATCTTCTGCAAGATTCCCTGATTGGGATGTGCAGGTAGGCTTCCTTTAAATCCAGTGTTGCCAACCAGGCATCTTTGCCTAGCATAGGAAGTAACTGGTGAAGAGTTAGCATCTTGAATTTTGGAATCACCAAAAAGGTGTTTTAAGATATAAAGGTTCAGGATAGGATGCCATGAGTTGTCTTTTCTGGGTACCAGGAAAAGTCTTGAGTAGAAACGTTGTCCCTTTTCCTCTTCTGGTACAGTCTGAATAACCTTTATGCTTAAGAGAGAGAGTACTTGCTTTTGAGCTTCTGCCCACTGATTTGGGGGTAGATCTGGCCAACCGTTTGGGGTTGGTAACGTGGAACTGAAATCTGTATCCTTGGGGAAACTACATTTAAAACCCATTTGTCCTGAGTAATGAGTTCCCAGTTTTTTGCCTGCACAGCAATCTTTCCCTCTAAAGGAGCAGTCAGTTTGAGAAGTGCTTGGAAGTTTTAAAGTTAAGTCATTGAGAAAGTTTACCATAGGGGAAGTCTTACTACTCCCTACTCCCTGATTTGGAAGTGGGAGCCCCCCACTGCTTAGTCCTGTGCGTACCCTGGGACTGAAGCCTGGGTGTTCTGCTGAAGCCTGGGTGTTCTGCTGATTCTGGGTTTGGACTGAGAAGGTCTGGAAGAAGCAGGAAAAGACCAATTCTTAGAGGGCCAACGCCTACTAAATCTTGGAAGCTGTATTTGTAGGAAATCTTTAACAGTTTGCATAGATTTAGCTTTTTCCTCCATTTTTTTAAGAACTTCTGCTCTGTTGCCAAACAGGCGGTCCTGATTTAAGGGAGCATCCAGCTTCACATCATCTGGCAAAGATTGCTCCTTAAACCAAGCATGCCTTCTAAGTACAGACCCAGTGACAGCAGCCCTGCGAGACGCCTCTAGTGAATGAAAAACCACATTGCAAAGTATGCTTTCCAACCTGTTCAGCAGAATGCATTAAATCCTGTAAATCCTTGTTTTCAGCACAGTCAGGAATCAACATCATTTTCTGTTTAAGCAATCCAATAATATGCTGCTGATACTGTAACATATGAAATTGGCAGTTTAAGGCCCCAATAGCCAAAGTTGTAGAAGTGTATACCTTCTTACCCCATCTATCCAGCGCCCTGGAGTCTCTATCAGAGGGGGTAGGATTTTTGTCAGTAGTAGCCTTAATGCCCTTGGGTCCCTGTGAAATGGTCTCAAGATCCGCAGTAGGATTTTTAAAAAGGAACTTGTGAGAGTCAGGAACCCTGTAATATCTGTCAGGTTTTCTGGGAGCAGGAGGTAAAGAGTCAGGGGCCAAGCTAGATTCCCAAAAGGCAACATCAACAATGTCTAGTACAGGAGGGATAGCTAAAGGCCTGTGTTGGGGCAGGAGTAAGAAATCCCTAAGCCTCTTTTTAGAATCAGAGTAATCCTGTCTTTCCCAGTGAAAGTGCTCCCTAAGAGTATGCAGGGTTTCACCAAAAGAGAAATCCTCTCGGGGGGAAGCAGAGGGAGTAGAGCCCTTTGCATCAGAATCCTCATAGGTAGATAAGGGTAAATCTTGGTCATAAGGAAACAGAAATTTCAGAATCCAGGTCAGGAGTATCATAAGCAAATTCAGTCCTAGGTCTCTTAGAGGGGGAAGGTTGGCTTCTCCTGATTAAAGTAATAAGGTCTTCAGCCATTCTTATCATTTGTTTTTTAGGCATAGAGGCTTGACCATGCAGTCTGGGCATTGGTTTTCTAGGCATGGTTCGAGTTTTAGGCCTTGAAGAAGAAGATGGCGTTGGTTTAATATGCAAGTCAGTAGGCCTGAATACACCTTTAGAAGCCGGTGCTTGCACAGCGGCTCTGGACCCATCCAAGATAGAGACATCTGCAAGTCCCACAGTTGAAGCATCTCGCAGCATACCGGACTCTGAATGGCTCTCAGTAGAGGCCTGCGAATCTGAAGTAGCGGGTAACAGGGGCTGCGAAAGCACCTCACTGTGAACTGGCGAACTGGCGATTGGCTTAGGAGAAGTGTCGTCGGCAGCTTTGGACCTAGGCGGCCTGTCTCTGTCTTTATCTTTGGATTTTTTCGGAATGTCGGTACTTGGATGGCTTACCGAAGACATATCTGGATAATTGAACCAAGTACCAAAATATTTAGAAGTGTAAATATACCAACGACGAATAATTTGTTGCTTAAATAAGGCACAAAACTGACAGCGAGGTACGTCGTGGTCAGGGCCTAGACAAGGAATACAGTACAAATGAAAATCTTTATGATGTATTTGCTTTCCAAAAGAAATACAATTATTGACTTTTACTGACATCGGTTTAGAGCAAGAAAAAGTTTCCCCAACGGGGTACTTCGCTTTAGTTGAAGACTTCGGTTCTGAAATTCGAAAACAAAAATTTCAGTAGTTGGCCGACCGGCACTTGCAAACTGCTTCTGCTTCGGGCACTGCACCGCAAGAAAGACTGATATAATGGCGTCAGCTGCATGCTTTAAACCCCTGACTACCTGACGTCACGGAAGATGAGACAGCATCCGACGCAGGACCCAAGACTTTGATAATCAGGCCGACTGAGGGCTACTGCACGCAGATAACACAAATGTGATGACTGTAACAGTGGAACACGAAGAACATCCCTGGCCTACCTGCTGAGCAGGGACTGATTCTATTGCTCCCAGATGTAACAGACAAAATTTGCTTTTCTACTTCTGCCCTTTGGTTTGGAGGGGTGTCCGGGAATCCTTTGGGAACTGGAAAGGTGTGGAAAGAAAACCTGTGTCCTAGGGATACAGTACTGAGTACCAATTAGTCGTCCATGATGGTGGCTCAGACATTTGCAAAAAAGGCCAACCTTCTCCCAAAGGACTCTCTGGGCAAGCAAGAACAGGCAGAAGTTGGAAAGCATCACTGAGAATGCTTGGATTGAGATGCAGGATTAGAACTTCCCGCCTTCAAAGTGGAAGCATGCCAACGCTTAGACCTTTGAGGGGTAGCCACCTGCCCCCTAGAAGATTTGTAACCTCTAGTCCTAGTCCTAGAACGGTTCTGTCTGCTAGTATCAGGAAACATCCAACTCCAAATCCAGAATAAGACAAAATGTCAGGAGAGTCTTCCCTACCCCTTGTAGAAGGAGGAGGCTGTGAACCCCTAATAAGAATCAATAGGTCATTAGCCATTTTAACCATTAGGGATTGAGGGGAACGAGAGGAAACTGGAGCCTGCTTTTTCACAGGCTTACGACTGGAAGATTTACCTGGAAGTCTAAAGGACTCGGGAGGCCTGGCAACTGCTGAAGTTGCAGCAGAGGTTATCGGTATGAGCTTGCTGTCCGAATGATGAACGGAGGCCTCAGACACCGGAGTCAGCTTAGTGGCTCCGGATCCAGCTAAAGAGGTGACAGGCAGAAGGTCAGAAGACAAAATGGAAGCCAGAGGTCTGGGGGACTCTGAAATGGTCTTAACCGAGGCTTGCGGCTGAATATCCATGGGCTGCAGGGGCTGCAAAGGTGCCTCACTGGCTACAGCAGGACTGATGACCAACTTATCATCATCTGAAGACTTGGCCCTCAGAAGCCTGTCGCGGTCCTTATCCTTAAGCTTCTTAGGGATACCCGAAGCCTGAAGACCAGTGGATGCCATACAGACAAATTTAGGCCAAACTTCAAAATGTTTAGCTAAAAGCTTAGCCCGACGACGAATAGTACGCGGATTAAAGGAAGCAGAGAGATCACAATTAGGAACATCGTGGTCAAGGCCTAAACAAATAATACAATAGGAATGAAAATCTCTATGGGGAACCTGCTTTCCACAGGTAAGACAATTATTAACCTTTTCTGACATTCGTTAAGGCAAGAAAAGAGGATCCCCATCAGGGTACTTAACTGTAGTTGACTTCAACTTTGTAGTCGGAAACCAAAAAGGTAAACTGCCGACTGGCACTCGTGCAAAAAAATGCTTCTGCTTCGGGCTCTGTGGCAAGGAAGACTGAGGAAGTGACGTCAGCTGCCTCCTTTTGTATTGGACGTCCTGACGTCCTTTACAACTGACAACAGCCGATGTCATATTTACTTACCTTTGGTATTCTGGCCGATCAAGGGCTACCGGGAGCCGGATAACCCATTGGTTAGGACTGCAACAGTGAAACACGATGAACATGGACTCTTACTGTGTTATTTAGGTATGTAAATGCAGGACTTTACAATGAATGCATGGACTGAGAGCAAGACTCTGAGAATGGTAAAAAAAGAACTGGAGGGAGGGAGATGGCTCTATGATGCACATGGGTAAAGCCCTGTAGGTCACCCTAATGATCTTGGATAGGCTAGTAACAAGAGTGCCAGAGGAACAAGTAAAGAAGAGTAGGAGTGACCAGCAGGTGTTGGTGCACCCATCCTATGTGGAGGGAGGTGTTCTGGCCCACTGCAATGTTGGAACCTACAGAAGTATATTATGCAGTGTATGGGCTGGAGACGTGCAATATTCTCTGCCAAGCCACAGTGACAAAATAGACTTCATCTCATGTGCACCAATGCATATGTAAGCAGGAAAAGGCATAGCAGACTCTTTTGTCTATGAATTTGGACACTGGCTGGCACTGGTGGAGTTAGGCCAGAAAATAGGGAAAATCCTTCATGTCTGCCTGGATGACGGGATGCACTGTAGCTTGCCTTTTCCTCAGTGATGAGGAAATGAACAGGCTCAGTCAAAGTTGCAGGGCAAGAAGGACAATGGGCACAGGAGTGAAAAAAGACACATACATGGTTTTGTTTCAAGGTATTTACAACTTTCTTTGTCCTGATTTCTGTACGACTGTTTATGACTTTTTCCTACTTCTGTTTATACAGCTAAGTCACAATATGGTCAGCATCAAGATAATGTTCCAGCCTCTTTGACATTAGCTATGCCAGGAGATGATGTTGCTGTTATGATCTCTTATAATTCTGTGTCCCAAATCCATGAATAATTACAATTTATTTAATAGAAAGACTGCTGACTTGACAGTCCAGGGTCCACATTGTATGACAGAACAGAATGCTTTGATTTTGTCAGATTATATGCATTTCTTTCTTCTTACTACATCTCAACCAACAACTCAGGATGCAAAGGGGGACAAACAAATGGGAAGACACTCAGCAAAAATCTGTAACTTTCTATAAGGCTGCCTATGTCACTAACTAGAGACAGACACTACTGTCAAGAAGGCCCAGTCACCCGAAAGAGAATGTCTATCCAATGGAATGCTCAGTTTGACTGACCTTAAAATTTCAGGATTATCATCATAAGAAGTAAGTGGCCAAAGGCATGCTTGATTTTCTTGGTCTTCATATTTCAATATTATCACAATCTATGCATTACCTATTACTGTATTTACACTGCAAATTGTAGTGCTATGTCAATGTTGAAGCAAACTCTTAAACTTGTCATAAATGAAGTGACTGCCTCTATGTAACTGCAGGTAGGGTTTTATGGTACATATTGGACTTACAACTTCTTATGCACCCTCACCCTACATACAACAAGCTAACCAATGCAGGCATTGCACTACTGGGTTTGTATTACTATATGCAAAAATAAGAAAACTGAATGTTCAGAATGAAACACAATTGTGTTATTCTTAATAAAGCAGCTTTGTGCAGTGAAGCAGACAATGGCAGTTTTGGACATACAGAAAGTGTTTAGTAGAACAATTCAACATTACAGAAATACTAGCAAATATTGCTGTTACTTGAACGCACTAAAACATTATGCAGTCTGTTCTATATATTTTATGGGACTGACTTACTTCATTAAATTTTCCAGGGACTGCTCCTTGACTTTGATATCTGTAAAGGCAAAAGAGAAACACAAATGTAGACAAAGATATATTTGCTGCATAACTCACACAAAAGTGTACAAATGCAAAATATTTGTGGCATTAACCAATAAAATGCTATGCTTAACTGAATGAAAAGAGTTAAATTTAAATAAGAGGAGACAAAGCAATGGCCAGTATATATAAAATCAAAGAAAGGTTTATTATGAGTTTAAAACAGATATATTGTTAACGAGTTCTTAAGCTAAACAATTCTTGCCCTTAAACTAATGCATTCTTCTGCATTCTGATAACATCAGGTTTACCAGTTCAAATGGCACAAAGAAATGAAATGCTAATAAAACCTTTCTCCTCAAATAACTTTTGTGAAAGAAATGTCAGTCACACCCTCATTCTTAATGTTCATTGTAGACATTTATATCAGTTAAAAATAACTTGTTAAAAACAATCTGTTAGGTGCACTGCTTCTATTAATACCTCTTAGGCTGCCAGTTTTCCTTCTTTTTCAGATGTTTATCTATTTTATACAGGTGTACATATTTTTTTTTATTTTTAAATGAACATGCTATTCTTTTTTGTCTGCCTCCCAAGTCTGGTTTGTGTACAATATCTCTCCACCTCAAAAAATGTCATCTACAGTTGCCAAAATAATCTATTATAGCAATAACCCACGCCTGGGTGTGGGTAATGCTGGATTTACCCACAGTCGGTGTGGTTTGGTCACGGGGGCAAAGCCCGAGTGGCCAAACAAAGCCAACCATGGGTAAATCCAGCATTACCCACACCCAGAAGTGGGTAATTGCTATTATACAATGACATTATTTAAGAAAAAAAATAATTACTTTTCTTAAATAATGGCATTGTAATAATGCCTCCTTGCTGCCTCCGCAGCTGTCTGGTATTCTGCGGCCATTCTGATGTACTGCTCATGCGTATGCCTACGCAGTACATCAGAGCTGTGGGCAAAAGCAAACTGCTTTGCTATGTTAAATGGGTTTAACATAGTGAGACAGCTTTAAAAAAAGCAACAGAGATTCTCCGTTGCTGATTTTAAAGCTGTCTTGCTATGTTAAACCCATTTAACATAGCGAGACAGTTTTTAAAAAAGCAACGGAGAAAGCAAGATCTCCACTGCTTTTTACAAACTGCTTCGCTATGTTAAATGGGTTTAACATAGCGAGACAGCTTTAAAAAAAGCAACGGAGAATCTCTGTTGCTTTTTTTAAAGCTGTCTCGCTATGTTAAACTCATTTAACATAGCGAGACAGTGTTGCTGTAAGAGTTATAGTAATGGAAAAAGTCTGGGCAACCGGACCTTTTTCCAATACTATAACTCTGATTTACAACTTACTGACCAATCAGCATGCACGCTTTTTGATTAATGTCGAAATTTAGGAATATAGCAATAATTTTGCGCGCTTGGTGTGGAAATGCTAACTTGGCGGTTGCGGTTGTTTGGGTTTTGAATGCGACCAAACACCAAAAGCAAACCGGCGAAAACAAACGTACCACCACCCAAGTGTTATTATATATATTTGAGATATTTTAATTAAGAAAGAAACTATTACTTTAAATAATGGCATAATATAATGGCATAGTTTACTGCCCTTCCGCATATATGTCTGGCATCGTCTGGCATCCGCACTGCGTGCGCCTGATGTGGCATGCGCTACCGCACCAAGGCAAAAGCAGCAAAGAAAAAGAACGTTTCGAAGAGCTATGTTAAATTTTTTTTTACAGCTATGTTAAAAAGTTTAACATATGGTTGCGAGGTTATTTTTAATAAAGAGCTTAGCTGTTTATTTTTTAACTTATTCTCGCCAAAAACAACTCACGGAGATCTTGCTTTCTCCATTGCTTTTTAAAAAACCCATGTAACATAGCGACAGACAGTGTTTTAAAACGAAGTTATACTAAGGGAAAAACTTAAGCGTCGGACCTTTTTCCTTAGTATAACCTTCGATTTACAAGCACGCTGGCCAATCAGCGTGCGTTTTGAATAATCGGGTCATGGTATAATAGACAATATAGTACCTCTGACACCCTCACAGGCTGCATTCTAGGCTACTGTTTTCCTTTTCCAAGTATGTTGGACTAATGTTAGTTATACAGAAAGAAAAGTTACGTGCTATAAATGTATGTAAAAGAAAAAAATGTTAATATGTTTTCTTTTAATGTAAAAGGAAAAAATGTTAATATGTTTTCTTTTCTTTTAATGTATATTTGCCTATGTCTTAACTGATAAAGGTGGCAAACTTTGCAGGAATCTAAGTTTGTTCTAGGACTGTAATTGTATGCGAGTCAAAGGATGTCATTCTACTCAGTGCAGACAGCATCCCTTTTCCTTGTTATACAAAGCAGACTCGTGTGAAACATCATCAGGGCATAAAGCTCAATGCTTGTTAATTTTCTGTGAAGCTTTTTGTAGAGACACCCAGTTGTATATTTCCCAATGATCAAGGATTTATTCAAATCTTCACTCTTTTACTTTCCTGTCACCACTCAAACAATCAAGTTTGTTCTGAAGCTAGGCTCCTGTACCAAAGACAGAATTCCAATCACAGTATTAATGGACCAGCAAGAAGCTATGATTTGTGACCGCTCTCATCTTAAGAGGCTAATGGTGAACCTTCTAACTCTCATCTTAAGACGCTAATGGTGAACCTTCTATCAGAAAACGAAAAGGAGAACAATTTTTCAATGAGGAATTCCTCACCAACTTTAACAGCAGCAATGAAAAGCATTGGAATTTTAGAATTTGCACAAGTTACTGAATTTGTAAGAAAGACATATCTGATCATTGAGGCAATTTTTGTCCCTACTTTCAAACAGATTTATTTGTAAGGCAAAAATGAAATATGATCAATGACACTTTTTAACAGATAATAAATCATTTAAAAACTAAATATTTTGGTAACTTGTTTCACTAAGATCTAATATCTAAACAGTTTAGCACACCTACAATGTTACTGTTACAAGTAATATTAAAGCAGGTGAATTTTTAAACAGACACTTTAATGAGAAAAATGTAAACAATGAGCTTCTATTAGGCTAAGCAAAAAACTGCACTCAAGACAAATTAAAGAAAAACATTCCTGGTCACCTTACCCACAGTACAGTATTAACATAGTGACTTATCTAAAAGCAAAGAAACAAAAAGAAAAAGAAACATTACTAATAATTACAGCAATTAATTACATAAAATGTTTGAGGAATACAGATCACCTCCTAGTGGACTGAAGTAGACAATACAATTAAGCAAGGAGCAATAAAAATGCATGCGGGAACTTTCCACTGATGTTTAATGGCTTACATTTCCAGGTAATATGATGGGCTCTCCAATGTAAGGACACAAGACTAGCTGTACATACCATTAATGATCACAGTTTTTGTTTAGTATGAAATTATTGGTACAATAATTCCTAATGTCTGCATTTTCATTACTCACTTATTTTTATCAACTAAGAACTCATTTACAGGGAAAGCCCAGGGAGAAAATTTCCAACACAAAGATATATTAAAAGAAACCAAAAAATGTTTTTTTAATATTAATTAAGCTACATACAACCCCCCCCCCCCCCGCTCAGAAATCAGTACAATGGCAACAGTGTAAGGCATCATAGAAATTATCACAATGTTTAGTGATTGTAAGCATATACTGCAATACTCTTCAGTAGATCCGAAAATAAACAATTCACTGGTAACGTGATAAAAAGAACAGGAAGAAAATGCACAAAGCTGGAAAGTAAAATATGGCAGATCGAAGTGATCAGTACACAAAACAAGTGCTTGAAAATCTTCTTCTTCTTTCGGCTTTTCCCGGTTAGTGGTCGCCACAGCGGATCAAATGCTCTGTGTTGCTGCAGTATGGGAAAACTTCATGAGGGTTAAGTATGGAAGGAGGCAAATTATTATCTTGCATTTTCATCTTGGTCAGTTAAGTAACTTCACAGCTGCATGTCCAATGACTGATGACATAAATACGTTTTTCATTCTGTTTTTCCGCTTTTGTACATTGCTGGACATTTTAAAGACTTTCTTATAAACTACTGTACTTATAATTTGCTTTTACGTACAGTGACTCGAAATTAGTAAATGACTTAAGGGCCCTAACAGGTGTACACCTTTTGCATAAACATAACATTATAGGCATTTGTTCCTGAAAATAATCTTGCATGCCAGAAGCTGTAGTGTGCTCCCTTTTTTATACATTAGCAAATCTAGAGAGTATTATATGCAATCTAACATTTTGACTAAGAATGGTAAGATATACATATGATAATTGTTCCGAATAACTGTCTGTAGATTAGCATTGCTGGTGATAGTCCTATACAAGTTTGTGGAGTGAGAATATTGTTATCTTGTATAGCTGGTTAAGTATTTTGTTGCCTTTGGATGATACAAATGCACAATTCTTGAATATAGTTACGTTTGCTGCCAGTTATTTTTGTGTCTTTCGGCTTTTCCCGGTTAGGGGTCGCTATAGCGGAACTCCGGTCCGCTAATGATTGGCAGTAGATTTTTACGTGCCGAGTTGCCAGCTCTGACACACAACCTTCAGCGAAGGTACGCCCATTCACGCATGTCTCCACACAGAAGACGCTCTAGCTGAGAATCGAACAGGACGTCTTACTGTGAGGCGACAATGCTAGTTTGCTGCCAGTACTGACTAATAAATACACATATGATTCAACGAGCTAGACAGGAGATATATAAAAGGCACCGATACTTAGTTGACAGTTGTCATTTATATTTTAGCCTTTGCGGGGTGAAAGGTGTTTGATTAATGGAATATCTGGAGTAGAACACAAAGCAGTGGAGTTGTCTGAATGCTGCAGTTGTTATGCTCCAGTCCACATAACATTAATGAATATGGGAAGAGAAGTGACCCAAGTACTAATCCACATGGAGCAACTAGGACAACTAAACAATGTACAAAGAAGGTTTTGCAGCTTTTTCTTTGGCAGGTGCTGTTTGTTAGGCAGCTAGAGAAAATTACTATTCTCCAAAAGCGCCCAATCTTTATAAGAGTAGCAGGGGATGCAATGTGCCGAAAGTCTTTGCTAAAATCTAATCTTATGTGCTTCAAACTTGATCTATTTTTTCTTTTTGAGATTTTCCACTAGGATGATCAATACAGTGTTGAAGCTGTGGTAATGCTGAAAACTATGCTGATGTATAAAACAGTTTTTTTTGAATAGTGGGACAATCCTGAAACTTAAGATTACTAACACCAATCCAGTTCAGTGGGTAATCAAAGAATGGTCTAATCCAATTCACAGTTACAGGGTTGCCAGAGATTATATCAGGCCTCAACTGGAGCACTGTAGACAATTTATCTAGGTAGGGGTACACCAGCCCATTTTCAGGTTACACAAATGGATACTCAGTCTCACAAGCAGCGCGGTTTTACAGCAGATTTAGGGCATACCATTTATCACTCCCACCCTCATGAACTATGTGACTGTCATTGCATAATTTTGTCTAAGAACAATTTTGCAACCATTTGTGTGATGACATTGCTGAACGAAATATACAAGAGCAACTGCGTGGTCATAGCATGCTGAAAAATTTTGTATAAAACGTGAAGAAATTCTGATGTTAAGGTGTGCTTTATTTATTTTAAAACCGAAAGTCTCAATAGTACTACTACCAAATGAAATCACAGTTATACAGTAACAGAAAAACATCAAGTTAGATAACGTGTGGCTTTAAACATTGAAGCACATTCAATTAATTGATGGTTATAAATGAAACCTAATTAAAAGGTTTCTACTAGAAGTAAGAGCTTTAAACATTAATTTTCATTCTTATTTTAAGAGATTATAAACAATATGAATGCTGTATATGATCTTTAAGCATTCACACAGTTGCAATCTCAATAAAAACAAACATAATTTTCCTGCGTTGTAGTACACAAGAAAAACTATATTCAAGCTTACTCATATTCACTGATTAGACTATGGTCAGGAAATGAGCAACCTTGCTGAAAGGAAATGATTCATTCAAGCCTCATGATTGCTCCTGGGAAACCAAAATTGCTGATGCTATTTTTGTAAGATCATTTGTTGGACAGTCTAAACAAGGTACGGTCACTTAACATTTACTTGCAAAGAAATTAAAGCAAATAAGAGTAGCAACTTTGCAGCAGAAGCAGGGCAAAATACTTTAGAATTGTCTTCATCATTGTTTGAACATTCTTTTCCAGAGCTGTCCAGGATTTGCATCATGCTGTGATTTAATATAATGTGTATAAATACACTTTGATAAAACACATCCTTCATGAAAGAGGCAGCAACAGAGAGAAGTCTTACATATAATGCATCGTATATAAGGTATAGTCCTACATGAAGTGCCTTATAAGATGAGAAATCCCAGCTTGTGCCTCCAAGTTAGTGCATTTAAGGTGCCATCAGAAAAGTAAATGGAGCACTCGCGTCACCATCCATCTGAAACTCTCATTGTCAGTCCAGACCTATTTCTTATACTAAAAAATTTCAATTCCTGTTTCTTCAAGAACATTAACTGCATCAGGTACAAATCCCTCATTCTTTCAGCCATAAATGTAATCATCCAGACACTTAATTTGCCAAAAACTATAATCAATATTTATAAGAGGAAGTACTTTACATATAGTATTGACTACTATTTGAAATTATTTATTTAACATTTGTTGACAGGGAAAGTCCGCCTAGGACAGAGCCTATTTTCAGTGGAGTCCCTGGGAGATACATTCCAGCATTTTAAAAATTTAACAAATTGTTTTGTTTATGTCACACAGAAAATATTATTTTGGATGAAATTAAACCAATATTTTTTTGGGGGGGCGAGGGGGTTCAAGGACACATATCACTGGCTACTTATGCAGAATTAATTTTGTACCACTCTGGTGAATATCCAAAATGCTCAAATGACATTTGTGCCTGTAGTTTGGCTGTTAAAATGCAAACATAATGATTTAAATAAGGACCCAAAAAGCTTTAAAATAATTTCTGGAACTCAGAATTTGACCACATTAAGTAATACAAGATAACTCCTCAGACAACTTTAGTTTTATCTGATGTATGAGCTTTAAAGCAGTACCACATTGAAACAGGAACTAAAACACTCTTCCAAAATCCTGTCCTACTTTATTTAATATACTTTTATTAGTTTGTTTATTAGAGAAGTGAACTTACCTGAATGTACTCACCATATAACCAAAAGGAAAAAAATCTTTACAGCAAGAAGGACGTTTAATCAAGGGGAAACATTTCGAATGTGTTAATAATCAAAAGTGGGACATGATGAATGCTAACATAGTTTTTTTTATTATTTTTATTTTCTCACCTTTCAAACTGTGTTGTAGATAATGAGTAGGTAGAATCTGGGGAGAGGGAATAATTGGAAGGGGACAGGAGGAGGAAAATTAGGTGCAGGTTCCCTTTTCTTAAAGATAAGCAATAACATTAGTTCTAAAGTTTAGTTCAGCCTGTATTGAACACAGTGTAATTATCAATCTGAAATATTAAATCTATATTATCTGAGATTATTCTTGTATGTGACAATCACTGAATATATTAAAATTAATACAGATAGAGAAATAAATGCCTGTTCAGAAAAATGTGGCAAATGTCATGATTCATTTCTAACTTCATCTCTAATAAGGAAAGATCTCCTTACTTGCATTTTCTCATTATGTGAAGGTAAGCCTTCCAAGGATTTTCAGATTTTCATTATCAAGGCACTAACACAAAGTGTATGCAATTATGTTGCAATGAAAACATGTAGATACGAAAAGTTCAGACAATATTTTTTTTAAGAAAACTATGTCAGATTCAATAGCACTAACATTATTCATTATCGTATATCAGAAAATGTATAAGTGGCCCTGCCAAGCACATATCAAATAAACTTTACTTCACAAGACAGTCAACGGTTTCTGGAAATAGCTGAATCTTTTTTTTTTTTTTTTAACAAATTTGGACATTTTCCCTATCCATCTGATAGCACTGGCACTACAAATTGCTAATTCTATTTTCTTGGCCAGCCTATTCTCTCTTTGCTTCCTGAGGCAGGGTAGCAACTGCATATCATTGACTGAATAAAAGCATCATTACAAATCCAAATGTGTTGTTTCTTTCTAGTGTTGAAGTGATATCTAGTAGCCAAGATTTTTTTCACATATTTACTTGCATGTCAGTATCCTCTTATTCAGAACATTTTCACTGAATCATAACTTTATAAATACTAAACAGAAAAGAACCATTCCTTTACACATTTCTAATACATTAAGAAAATCCAATACACAAGAAATTGTTGAGACTTCGATGTCAGCAATAAAGCAAATTACAAACAACACAAGGAGACACTGTATGAACTAGCACATATTTTTCAAATGAATGACTGAAACAGTTTGACATGAGGAAGCTTGACGGTATTCATCCCGAGGGCCTCTCTAAAGAAAACATCCTTTGGAGAGGTGATCCAATAGGGAAAGTGGATTCATCAAATCTGACTTTTACCCCTGGGATACCTCAAAAACTCAGAGTGCAAATGGAAGCCTTTGACTCACACTCACAGGGATGTAGGTGGTGAAGAAAGGAAAACTGATGCACATCTAACACAGCACAGACATGTGGCTATGAAGTCAATATAACTACAGCCTGCAGTAAGAAGACTAGCGTGTGTGTGAAAAGGATCTCACAGATGTGTGGAAAACTCAAGATAAATGTCAGTTTTTATACATATGTGTTGCAAGGCATCCTCATATTCAAGCTTTGTCATGTGAAAGAAAGCAGATTAGTGGTAGCGGTGCATCCTGGCTACCTAAGAAGGGTATATTGAATCCACTGCATTCAAGGAATTAGAAGTCTAATCAGGAAGCATAAGGACATTCCTTGGTGTGAGGAAACTGCTGAGGAAATTTTTTGGGGGACAGAGTCATAGCCTAAATGTACTGTGAAAAAAACATTGACAGGATTCACAGATCTGCACTTCAGGGTGGTCGATAGTTTGCACCACATGGTGACAAAACACAACTGTGCAAAACAGACATAGATAACTCAGCAAAGGTATACTGCATGAACAGGCAGATAGCTGCAATTCAGGGAGGTATAAGGGGCAGAATGGAAATGACATAAGCAAAGCACAATGACATAGCAAATACAATATAGACTGCTGTCGTACTCCTTTGCCTTTTGAGAATGCATACGTTGCATATAGTAGACTGCAGGAGTAGGTGTCTGCTGAGGCAAACTGCCACTATGTGCAGCAAGGGAATGAAATACTGCAAATGATTAAAACCAGCAGTCAGTGTCAACTAGCTGGACATCTCGGAGATAACGAGCAAAAGAACTCATACTAGGGGCAAAATAGAAAATGCTGGTTGGGGAAGGAAGCATCTTTTTTTATGGGGACAGGACCCGCATTTTTATATAATAGACAAAAAAAAAAAAAAAAAAAAAATATATATATATATATATATATATATATATATATATATATATATACATACATACATAGATTTGCCATCAAAATGTCAGAAACCATGGAAGGCCGAAAGGCACTTTTCAAAGTTGTAGTAACTTCATTTTTTAAATGTCTGAATCCACAAGAGCAAATGCCAGTGTGCATTCGCTCTTATGGATTTGTTATTTTGAATGGAGATTGCACTATAGTGGGAATCGGGAAATTTACCCTTTCCTTCACTGTAGTGCAATCGATGAGTTTTTATATATATATATATATATATATATATATATATATATATATACTCGTCGAGAGTCGTCGATATATATATATATATATATATATATATATATATATATATATATTAGTAGCAGGTGGTGTGGGGGACACAGGGCTGCTTGGCCCCCTGAAAAATGTTCGTAGTGCATAACCGGAAGTGTAGGTATTTTTGGTAAGGTTGACATTCCTTAATTCACACTTTCGGTTATGTGAACTATTGGTTACTAGATTTTACGACATTTTGGGTCGCATACATGAACACTTGCACTAGTCAGTTGCGAGATTTTGATAGTAAACCATATATATATGTATGTATACATATATGCATATATATATATATATATATATATAGAGAGAGAGAGAGAGAAGGAAGAGGTGAAAGGCATGAAAAGGAGAAAGGGGAAACAGGACTTCCTGCCATTGAGGGACCAGACCCACCATCACTGGCAATGCACTGCTACACCACTCACCCAATCCAGCTGCATCCTTAGATGCAGCTAACACTTGTGGTTCTGAGGTGCCACTGTGACCTGCGAAATGGAAACATGAAGGGAACACTGCCATAAGGTATTACAAGTCACAACTGGTACACAATGCTGAACATGTGGCAAAATAGGAGTCAACTTTCCCTGCTGTATCATAAATCTCTGAAGCGCCCTGCATTGGCAGGAAATAATTTCCTCCTGCTCTGCCCATTCTGAAAGGCACAAACAATACATCAGTCATAAAGATGCCAGAGTGATGCACACAAAATCTTACTCAGACTTACTCAACTTTCACAATTATGCTAAGATCCACAAACAAAGCCTTTCTTAAAATAGCTAAGTGTAGACACAGTGCTGGTGAATCCCTCTACTCCTACGCAGTTGCTAAAATCTGGAATTCTCTTACACCAGATATCAGATTACAAAACAGCAGTCCCATCTTTAAAACCCAATTAAAAGCCCACCTCAATCTCATCTGGCAATGTACCTGTATTGACCATGGCTAGCCCTACTACCACCATTCAGATAAATCTTCCTCTGGCAATACTCAAAGGTCAAACACACAGAAAAAAACTATCATAACAAATTGCATTTATATATATATATATATATATATATATATATATATAAAACTGTATATATTATTACTGCACTATCTTACTCAAATACATTATATTTTCTGTTTTACTACTGTACACTCTATATATTGTACACTTCTGTAACTTCTCATAATACTATGCTATGATATACTATTGTTTGCTTTATTAATTTGTACTCATCTCTGACCTTTGTATTTTTATCATATATGTGGAGCTTTTGTATTTTTTATGATAGTCATGTATGTGGAGCTTTTCTCCTCAGGTCTCTGCTGAAAACAGGCACTTGATTGCTCAGTCAGACCAATCCGGTAATCAAATATAAAATAAAATAATAAATAAATAAATAAAAAGTACAAAACTAATGTTACACCTGTCTGTGCAAGCAAGCAAGCAGAAGCCTGACATAGTGCCCAACTCCTGACACACATGCTACACTACATATGTATTTGCAAAAAATCAGAAGCTGATGAGGGTACTGACAGCTTTACCAACCTTACAAACAGGGTTCAATACCACTGGGATCTGCACTGAAGCACAAGCAGCGACACTAAAAGACATACATGCAGTTAAGTAGAGGCAAGAAGTAGTGGCCACAAGCACATAATGGTGCAGCCATTTGCTCTGCCCCACAGAATACCACAGCTCCAAATAAATACAGCTGCCAACAACAGCACACACAAACAGACCTAGCTGACAATCTGATTCATGCTGGCATATGTCAGAGGAAACAAACATTACTAAGAACAGTTCTCTGAAAGGCAGAAAATAAATGGATTTACAATAGGAAGCACAGTATAAATGTCACAGACAATATCAATCCCACTTATAATGGGCACTTGAGGCATTCCTGCTTTCCACGTCTGGAGATGTTCAGGGTGGAAGCACTGCAGGCTGTAGCACCAGTGTCTGCACTCTTCATCAGTACTGGAGGTGCCAGCTCCTAGCAGGCATCCACCTTAATGAAAAAAAAAATCATGTGGTCCCAGCAGCCACACCCTGAACTGATTGTGTAGGAGCTATAACATTATGTTGTTCTCACTGGCATACAAAACAGGCACTCAACATTGGGTACAAGTATCAGCAGCCATCATCATGAACAGGAAGCAAAGCAATATGGCAGCCTGTGGTTCATGCCTTACACAGGCTTTTGAATTGCTAATAGCACACCTTAGTATCACAACACAGCTCCATATGTGTGTACATAGGCAGCCTGCATGTATAACATGACAGTAGTGTGCACTGGAACAGCTTTTATATTTCATTTCACAACTGTGTGAAACAGGCATTCACAGACAACATTGGAATCTAGTTTCACCTGCATATATACAAGACAAACTGGTATATATTAGAGATGTTTACTGATGATACACTAAGGAAGCCAAAAGTACAGGGAAAAATTAGCAGCAGTTACAGTATCTGAGTGTCTTACTGTATACCTAGCAGCACAGAAAGACCATTTCATTGGATGCAGCCCAGAAAAGGTACTTGGTGGTCTGCAGTTCTGTGAAATGACAACATACCTCTCAACTTTTCAGTGTAAGAAATCTGGACAAAGTCTAAAATAATGGGAGGACAAAGGCCCAAAATAGCAACAGATTTTAAATATTGCTCTTATAAATGTAGAAAGTTGCTAGAGTACTTATATTTGTATTATGATGCATTTTCTAAAGTATATGAAGTGTGAAACTCAAATGTATGTCATAATTTAGTGACTTCATTTCTTAATGATCTGACAGAAAACCACACATTTTATGAGAAACAGACCAAAAATATGAGGAAAAATCTGGACAGTTGAGCGGTATGACATACTTCAGCACTGTCATTAAATCTGATTGTGTGCCTAAGAGCAGCCTACATTAACAGCACTGGTATGTATATTACATGTCTGCACTCTTTTTCTACCTGTAATTTGTACCTGTAGTTACAACTGTGTACCTGATGTCATTATTTTTACACCACTATATTTGTGGGATGGCAGTCCATAAGTAAAGGATTGCCCCTCCCATCCCCCCTTTAAGCAGTCCTACAATGTATGCCACCAGTGCCATATACATGTGAGCATCTGCTTAGGCAAAGCTTCTGGTAAAACTATTGTCAGAGATCCCAAAACTAACTGATCTGTACTATGCTGTCCTTTAATGTCTATCTCCATGTATAGAATGTGTAATGCATATGCCTATATATATATATGTATATCTATATATATATATATATATATATATATATATATATATATATATATATATATCTCATTGGGACAGCAGTCCATGACAACAGAATTGCATTCTCCCTCCCTTAAATCTCATCTTATATACAAGGTGCCTGACTGTCTGCCACTGAGACACCTCTTGTGGATGTACATACCCACAACACCTTTTAGCATGGTCAAAACCCTATGCCACCTATGCACACCCATCAGTCCTCACCCATGCTGCCTTTGACACTACCGAGTACCTACACATACTTATCAGCCTCTGTATGTACCCACCCCAGCTGCAGACAAGCCTAAGGCTTCCCAGTCCTGACTGCCCATCACCTACACATAACTATGAGCCTTTGGATGAACCCACTCCAGCTGTAGACAAGCCTAAGTCCTCCCAGTCCTGTGCAACTGTCCTGCTGTGTACTGCCAAGCTAGGCTACCATGTCTCACAGCTAGACAACTTCACCAAGATGTCTGTGTCCTACAACTGTCTACTGTTCCCCTTCTAGATACTGGCACATCCTCCAAAGGTGACATTAGACAAATTCAGCCCTGCAGAGAACAGCAGCCTGCTGTGTGCACTCAGTACCCATAAAAGGCATCTGTAGGGGAGACAGAGAAACCCACTACCCTCTACAGCATGTGGGGACACACTGGTTCATGACATTAATTCTGTGGGTAGTAGACATCACACAATACAGCAATGTCAGAAGCTAGTCAAAGACATGACAAAGCAGGCCTCACAGAAGGAAAGCAGCACAGCAGCTAACAAAGCTTCAGCTGGATTGAGGGACACCTCCAACTGTAAGTCTCATTGCTAATGAGTCATTCCTATCATCCTTACAATGAGAGAGTACATGCATGGATATCATACGGGAATGACTGGGCATCAGCTTTACGACTGGTTAAATGTCATGACTCAGGGAGAACCAGCCAGGCCAATAGCCATAACACATATGCTACACAGCATCTCTGCGCAGACAGATTCTAGGGAGCACACAATCACTTCTGTGCATATTCCCTGAAAGTACTATGGGTGTTCAAAACTCAGGAAACTGCCAACACAGGCATAAGTAGGTTGTTTTCCTGCATATACCTACCAGCCATTTGCACAAACACCACAGGACAATAAATGTTACTGGGACAGTCGGCATTATGTCTCTTGTGATGTTTACTAACAAGACAGACTACTGCTATAGTAACAAGAGTACATACTTGGCCAGGACAACAGGCTGAGGTCAGCAACAGCACATGGTTTGGCAATCATGCTGACACATAGACTGACTCAGTCCCAGGACACAATGACACAGTTTCCATCCCTGATCGCCCCACACCCACTGCCCAGGGGACAGTGTTGTCTCACCCATACCCACTCTGAAGATGCATGACACTGGAGCTTACCATCCCTGCCAAAACAGGACTGCAACTAAAGAGCCTGGGATGCAGCAACAGACCAGCTCACTGTGTATATATTTACCATATGGCAACCTGAAATAGGTTCTATTACTATCCAATGTCAGAACCTACCCTAGATATGCAGAGAGCTCTTGGCATAAATGAGCAAATGTGCAGGGCTATAATCCTGGCAGAGTCTGCAGCTACATACACAGACTTGGAGATGATTGGCATGCAGCATGACTTCTGGAGAATTTGACTCAACAGTGGCAATGTCTCTAGGAGACCACAGAGTCCAGAGATGCCATGATAGGTCTCATGAGGACTACGGTGGCATATCTGCCTACAATGGCCATCTCCATGCAAAAGACAGAAAGTGCAATCATTGCTACCCTATCTATGCTTGATGGCCATAGTTAAGGAGAATGTCCATATCTTGTGTGGATGCCTTGGGAGGCCATTGCAGGGAACTTAGTCTGCATCTGAAGGTGTGGGGTTGTCACAGTTCCCCACCCCATGATTGGGGTGTCTGCAACAAAGGGGAATAAGGAATGAGATACAGTGTTAGTGATGTACATACAAGTCACTTTCCACTAGTACCATCACATCAGTATCTGGTAATCTTTTACATCCAGCCATCATAGTGCCCACACTATATGGAGAACTAGTAGGTTCCACCAAATAATCCACAACGGAAATTGTGTATGACATTGATGCTATTTCCCAGTGATCCCCCCATCTCTGCCTCCACTAATTAACTGCCACCCGCAGATTATGAAAACAGCAGTGTGTTGGGTCCCTAGGCACCTGCGTAAATGATGAAGGCTGTGGCCTGCTTCATTTTCCCTCCTGTATGGTGCAAGTAGAGATGTCTTTTACACAATGTAACTTGACTGTCACTGCCCAGTAGGTCCCTCATCTGATGTGACAGAATTCTAGGTCTGCAACATTTTTTGGTCATGCCACCTGGCACCTTGATGTGCTTCCAAGGTGGCTGGTAATGGCACTAAGATGAAGCAATTGCTATTGTCATAGTAATGCTACTGCTCCCAGTATTACTACCAGGAAAAACTTTGAAAGTTTTTTTGCCTTTATACTCAGATGCAACTGATTATCTGACTTCTTATTTGATGGCCGTGAATCATGACCTATATCTGACACTCCATTTGCATCTCATTATGCTGTGCTTAGCCTATCCTTTTCCATCTGCATATTATTCTATGCTCATCTGCATGACCCTCTTTCAGCTCCTTTTCACTCCTTGCCCTACAATCTCTGTACCTAGCTACCAGTTCTTGCTTTTCAATTCAAGATCACACTGGCTACTATGCAACTTGACTATAAATACTGGTCCATGTCTGGAGATTTTGACCATTAATAGTAATTTTTCTGGTATGGACAATGTTACAATTACTCTAGAACTCAATGATTATAAGATAGGTAGCTACACTAACAGAAATCCTGCAGGACTACTGAAACTCCCTTCACCAATGATGAATAAGAAATGGTTTTATATTCAGTCTAGCAATGTACACAGTGATGCATTTTGCAACTCAGATCATGACACCATCATAGTTAAGTTCCTTCAAATGTTGTAAAAATTAAGACAATGATACCTTTGCTGACAGCAACTCCAAGTGTTATGCACATTTCATAAATTAAAATAAAATGCATACATAATGATATAAGTTTTAACAGATAAGCTTTAGGGAAGCCCCATATTTTTATCCTCTGTTTTATTTACTTTACTGATCCATCCACTCTGGATACAATGCACAGTTTTTCAGTTACTTGACAGATGTTTATTAGCCAGAAAGACCCTTGAAAAGTAATTACATACACTGACCGGAAGAGATCACCATTTGCCTCACTCTCACTGCCTCCTGATACAGCAGATAAGATCTGGTTCCCCCGTTTGTTGATATATCAGACTACTAACATGTTGTCTGTATGTATTGCAATCAACTCCAGAGGTAGAACATCTTGAAAGGACTGCAACACTAGTAGGACAGCTCTCATCTCCAGGACGTCGATGTGCAAATTGGTCTCTCCCAAGAAATGTCTCCCTACCCAATTAGGTTGGCATCTGTGGTGAATGTGGCTACTGGCTGAAGGAGAATGAAGGGATGACCTTGAGACACTTCTTCTGAATGAAGCCATCAAAGAAGATATTCCTTGCAAACTTTGGAAATCTTGACTGGATTGCTTTGAAGATGCTAAAATATAGACTATTGCCCTGAAGGGATAAAAAACAATAAAACAGAGCGGACCATGAACTGCAGAACTCCACTTTAATAAAAGTTTAGCGCTTTCGTCAGAACACTTTCCAACTTCTTCAGAACACCGACAAACAGTGAAATGTTTAAATAGGTACATCACAGTCACATGATACTAAAACCACTCTCATCTGTACAATTTAAAAACCAGTCTTCCAAAAAAAGCATGTTATAGTTTAAAACCTTGCTTGTTACAAAAACACTTCGACAAAATATGTGTATAAAAACACATACATACTGTATGGACAAAAATAGCAGCACTGTGATAGCTAAAAAGGCTCATAAACACAAATCTAAGAAAAAAACAAATTCAGCCTTTAGTTTCAAAGCACTGCTGATCGAGGCAGACTCATTTAGCCCAGGGGGCTCCAGTGCATTACTCCTGAGTTGCCAAATTAACTCCTTATATTCTAGGAGCAATTCATGAGGTCTACCCCTTTGGTCAATTTAAAAGAATGTGTGGGATCTTTTCTGACATGTTTTGCATGAGCATTTCTTTTGTCATTCTTGTTCATGTCATATTGGTGATGATAGAGCCTACTTTTAAATTTATTCATGGTCTCACCAATGTAAAATGTTAAATTTATTCTTGGTCTCACCAGTGTAAAATGACAAACACTGTTGACACTGAGCAAGATACACATCATTGCTCTGGCAGTTCAACTTCTGACAAAATTTGACAACCCCCCCCCCATCTGGGTATACAAATTTCTTCACCTTCCTTTACATACCTACATTGATTACAATGTCCGCATTTAGACATGCGGCCAGGGTGACTTTTTTTCTTTTGTCTTTCAAGTATGTTTTTGAAGCACAGATCTTTCTTGTACACCACTACAGGGTCCTTCCCCATTTTCTCCATATACTCACTGTCAGCCCTAAAGATGTCCCAGTTAAGTTGTATTATGTCCCTAATGCTGTCAAAGTGTATGTTATACTGCAATATTAGGGGTCTTTGAAAATGTACTATGTCTCTCTTACCATTTATGGTAATTAAATCACCATTTGTCCCAAATAGTGGCTTAAAAATGCCTTCCTGTCTTTTCCTAATTACCTCCCAAAAAATATTATCCAAGAATACAGCTGGATACCTTCTGTTGGTCAACATATTCTTCAAAATTGCACATTGTTCACTAAAGGTAGAGTTATTACTCACCATACGGGTGAGTCTCACAATCTGGCCTTTGACCAGGGACTTTTTTTGATAGATAGGGTGGTGGCTTTTAAAATGAAGTAATGAGTTAGAGTATGTAGGTTTTTTGTATATGTTAGAGTAAAACCTACCTTCACATCTATTCTTTGAGATGGTCACGTCCAAATAACGGACATCCTCTTCACCTATTTCCATGGTAAACTTAAAAAATAATGTACTGCTGTTCAAATGTACAAAAAATTCATTAAGTTTTTCCCTACCAACTTTCCAAAAAATGACGATGTCATCTAAATATCGTCCGTAAAGTGTCCAACAGTTACTAAACTCAGAGTTAAATATGTACTGGTTTTCCCATTGGGCAAGAACAATGTTAGCAAATGTGGGCGCACAAACTGCACTGATTGCCACACCTTTAAGATGTCGAAACAATTGATTTTCAAAAATTATAAAGTTGTTTCCTAAAACAAGGTTCATTAAAGGTGGTAATAGTCAGTGCTTTGTCGTGGTCTACACTAGAGTGGTTACATAAAAACTCATAGAAACTCCCTTCACCAGTGATGAATAACACATGGCTTTATATTCAGTCTAGCAATGTATACAGTGATGCATTTTGCAACTCAGATCATGACACCATCATAGTTAAGTTCCTTCAAATGTAAAAATTAAGATAATGACACCTTTCCTGACAGCACCTTGTTATGCACATTTCATAAATTAAAATAAAATGCATACATAATGCAGATAAGCTTTAGGGAATCCACATATTTGTATCCTCTGTTTTGTTTACTTTACTGATCCATCCACACTGGATACAATGCCCAGTTTTTCAGTTACTTGACAGATGTTTATTAGCCAGAAAGACCCTTGAAAAGTAATTACATACACTGACCGGAAGAGATCACCATTTGCCAAACTCTCACTGCCTCTTGATACAGCAGATAAGATCTGGTTCCCCCTGTTTGTTGACATACCAGACTACTGCCATGTTGTCTGTATGTATTGCAATCAACTCTGGAGGTAGAACATCTTGAAAAGAATGCAACACTAGTAGGACAGCTCTCATCTCCAGGACGTCGATGTGCAAAGTGGCCTCTTCTGCGGACCATGAACCTTGGACTAACCTTCCCAGGAAATGCCTCCCTACCCGATTTGGTTGGCATCTGTGGTGAATGTGGCTACTGGCTGAAGGAGAATGAAGGGATGATCTTGAGACACTTTTTCTGAATGAAGCCACCAAAGAAGATATTCCTTGCAAACTTTGGAAATCTTGACTGGATTGCTCTGAAGAAGCTGAAGTATAGACTATTGCCCTGAAGGGGCCCACTGAAGGACACACATATTGATACATGGCTAATGGTACTAGCGTTATCACTGCTGCCATCGATCCTAACACTTGGAGGACTAGTTTTGCTGTTGGATGAGAAAGGGAAATCACCGTCATGACCCAAGACCTGAGAATACGAGGCCCTTTTCAGAGGAAAAGAAGCTATCTGGTTGGGCGTGTCTAGACAAGCACCTATGAACTCCAGGGTGTGAGCAGTGGTAAGCTGTGACTTGGTATAACTGACTGCCATGACCAAATGATAACATAACTGGAGCAAGTAATCCCTTGCTTGATTCAACAGATGCATATGTGGAGTGGTCAGGAGCCAGCTGTCTAGATATGGAAACACTTATAATCCCAGCATTCTCGGGTGAGCTGCTATCACTGCCATGCATTTGGTGAACACCTTGGGGCTATGGTGAGGCCAAAAGGCAGTGTTCTCAACTGGTAATGTCTGGCACCCAGCCAGGAGTGCAGTTATCTTCTGGAGTGCCTGTTCATTTTGATATGACAGTACACATCTTGAAGACCTATCAAGCACAGCCAGTCGTACTTTTGTAGAAGGGGTAAAATGGATTGAACTGTCACCATCTAGAACTTCAAGGATTTTACATACTGGTTGAGTCAGAAATCCAGAATTGGTCTCAACTCCCCTGCTGTCTTTAGCACTAAAAAGAATGTTGAGCAAGTTCGGGATCCTTGTTGGTCTGGGGGGAATTTTTGGATGATTCTTTTTGCTAGAAGCTTTCCTATTTCTAAGGCTGCAGTCTCATTCTGACTGGATGGATCATTGGGGATAGTTTTCATTTTTGTTGGGGGAATTTGGGAAAATGGTATGACATAACCTCTGGATATTATGCTCTGCACCCAAGTGTCTTTTCTGATGGATGTCCAGGCTTCTGGGCACAAAGATACCCCCCCCCCCCGAAACTGCTACCAGACTGCTGTCACAAAAGTCATCTCTGAAGCCCTGGTTCTGCAGAACACTTCTGCCGTGAGGGTGGCATCTCCTTCAAGTTGATATGCAAATGTTGAAGTCTGGCAGGCCACGTGTCTTGCACCCATTTTCCATTGAGGTGTGCTCCTCAAGCCTTGTCCGAGGCATCCGTCGTTAGAATCTGACTCGCCTCTGGTCGGGTCACAGAGAGTCCCTTGTTTAGGTGACATTCCTGAGCCCACCACAAAAATTCCTTCTGAATGCAAGGTATTATCTGAATGACAGTGTCTAGATCCTGGCAGTGTTGTGTCCATAGATTTTTGAGATACCATTGAAGCTTCCTCATATGCAATTTGGCATTGGGAAGCACCAGAATACAAGATGCCATGAACCCCAAGGCTTGAAGGACTGTCCTTGCAGTCAGCCTGGACTGTAGAGACATTTGATGGAAATAAGGTGAAAGACTTTTCTGTTTGTCCGGGGTCAAAAGGCCATCTGGGAAGCTGTATTCAGTCTCACACCCAGAAAGCACATGTCCTGAGAGGGTACTAGACTGGACTTTGTTTCGTTCACAGAATACCCTAGGCATCTTAACACTACCATCACATACTGTAGATGCTGAAGAAGCTCGTCCTTGTCTTGTGCAATAATCAGGCTATCGTCCAAATAAGGATAAATTTGTATTCCTTCCATCCTGAAAAAGGCTATCACTGGAGCCAGAACCTTTGTGAACACTCTGGGCGCAGTAGATAAGTCAAAGGGCAATGCAGAGAACTGATAATGTAAATTTCCAGCTCGAAAACGCAGGTACTTCCTGCAACTGGGCCTGATAGGAACATGAAGATAAGCTTCTTTTAGATCCAGAGTTACCATCCAGTGATCTTTTCCCAGCAGAGGCAAAAGCTGTTGCAATGTCAACATTTTGAACTTTGGAATGTCCAAATAAGTGTTGAGGAGAGATAAATCCAAAATCGGTCTCCACGTGTTCCCTTTCTTTGGTACTAGAAACAGGCGGGAATAAAACCCTAGACCCTCTTCTGAAGGAGGTACTGGCTGTATAGCTCCCATGCGAAGAAGTAATAAAATCTGTTTGTGAGCCTCCATTCTTTGCCGAGGAGGAATGTCTGGCATACCTTTGAAAGGAGGCAATGTATGGAAATAAAACTTGTAACCTTTGTTTATATTGTCCAACACCCATTTGTCTTGGGTGATTAAAAACCAATTTTGCTTGAAGAGAGCTAGCTTTCCTCCCAAAGGAGCTGCCAGGCAAGAAGAATCTGGCAGCTGAAAATGCAGGTCATTGGGCCTGTTTACGAAAGGACTGGCCCCTACCCTCACCAGCAGATTGAGCAGGCGAACTCCATGTTCTAGGCCTAAAGGTACTCTGAGCTCTGCCCCTACCATACCTAGATCTACCCCTAGACTGGGAATCAGAAGAAGGGTACGTCCACCCCTTAGCAGGCCAATTTCTACTAAACTTAGGAGGTTGGACCTGCAAAAAATCTTTAACAGTCTGCATAGACTTAGCCTTGTCCTCCATTGTCTTCAAAACAGACTCCACAGGAGGACCAAACAAAACTTCGGACTGTAAAGGGGCATCCAGAATTCTAGACTTAACATGCTCAGATAAATTCTGATCCTTAAGCCAGGCATGCCTACGAAGAACTGAACCAGTGGCAGCCACTCTAGAAGAAGCCTGCAAAGCATCAAAGCCACACTGCAAAGAATGTTTCCCCACCTGTTCAGAAACATGCACCAAATCTTGCAATTCTTTACACTCTATGCCCTCTGCCAAAGCATCCACTTTAGATTTTAGCTGAGAAAGGAGGAAATTCTGATATCTCAACATATGAAACTGGCAATTTAAAGCCCTCATTGCTAAAGTAGAAGAGGTGTACACCTTCTTACCCCATCTGTCCAAAGCTCTAGCTTCCTTATCCAGAGGAACCGGATTCTTTACAACAGAAGCTCCTAACACCCTTAGGCCCCTGACTAATAGTTTCTGGGTCCGCCTAGGACTCTTATATAGATATTTATGAGCCTCAGGTACCTATAATACCTGTCCAGTTTAACTGGAGCAGGAGGCATAGAATCTGGATTAAATGAGGCCTCCGAAAAACATCCTGAACAACATCCAAAACAGGAGGAATAGCCATAGTCTATGCTGTGGCAAAAACAAGAACTCTAAGCCTCTTTCTGGAATCTGAGTAATCCTGTCCTTCCCACTTAAAATGTTCCCTCATAGAGTGTAAGGTTTCTGAAAATGAAAATCCTTCTGGAGGGAAGCAGAAGGAGTAGAATCCTCTGCATCGGAATCCTAATAAGGAGGAAAATCTTGAATATCTTCAGCAGAAGACTCAGAATCATCTGAGGCCTGCTCCAAACTTTCCAACTCTGGCTCTACCCTGGGCCTCTTATCAGGAGGGGGCATGGAACCTCTAATTAAAGTAATCAAATCTTCTGCCATTTTAAGCATATGCCTCTTAGGTACAGACCCTGAAGAACCAGAACTAACTCCAGAAGAAGGCAAAACAGACCTGCCCTTAGAAGGAGCCTTAGAAACAGTAGCAGAAGGCCTAACCCCCTTAGGCAAAGAAGGGAGAATAGTAACCTGAGAGGCCCCTTCAGCCTGACCTGACTCCTGTGAGGCCACATCCTGTAAAATCAAGGTTTCCCCCTGAGACTCAACAGAAACTTCAGCCGGATCCACCTGTTCCACTGCAGTCTCTAAAGGACCGGCGTCCGAAATGGATGAATCATCCTGCCTAGGCTTTACAGATTTGTCTTTACGCTTCGTGGAAGCGGGCCGGAGGATCCCACGGCATATTATAATTACACCTTGCCAAAGACTAACCTAGCGCAATCTAACCTTCTCTTAATAGTGCGCTTATTAAACCTAGCACAAAACCGACACCCAACTACGCCGTGCTCGGTCCCAAGCAAGGGATACAAAGCGAGTGGTAATCCCTATGCGGTATCTGCTTCCACAAGAAATACAATTATTCACTTTTTCTGACATCCGTAAATAACTGAGGCAAGAAAAACAAAATGCTCTCAACGGGTACTTAGCCCAACTTGGTATGTCTGAAACTCTGAAAACGAAAAATTTCAGAAAGCCGAATGGCACTTGCAACGCTGCTTCTGCATCGGACCATGCGGCAAAAAAGACTGAGGATATGACGTCGGTCATGCGCTTTTACACCCTGACGCTCTGATGTCAGGGCTGTGCGCCCATGACCGACGTCAGCCTAATACTTTGGTATTCGGGCCGACTGAGGACAGCGGACTACCCATAAGTAAGGACTGCAGCAATGTGAGATGAAGAACATCCTTGCTTGTTACAAAAACACTTCGACAAAATATGTGTATAAAAACACATACATACTGTATGGACAAAAATAGCAGCACTGTGATAGCTAAAAAGGCTCATAAACACAAATCTAAGAAAAAAACAAATTCAGCCTTTAGTTTCAAAACACTGCTGATCGAGGCAGACTCATTTAGCCCAGGGGGCTCCAGTGCATTACTCCTGAGTTGCCAAATTAACTCCTTATATTCTAGGAGCAATTCATGAGGTCTACCCCTTTGGTCAATTTAAAAGAATGTGTGGGATCTTTTCTGACATGTTTTGCATGAGCATTTCTTTTGTCATTCTTGTTCATGTCATATTGGTGATGATAGAGCCTACTTTTAAATTTATTCATGGTCTCACCAATGTAAAATGTTAAATTTATTCTTGGTCTCACCAGTGTAAAATGACAAACACTGTTGACACTGAGCAAGATACACACCATTGCTCTGGCGGTTCAACTTCTGACAAAATTTGACACCCCCCCCCCCCCCAATCTGGGTATACAAATTTCTTCACCTTCCTTTACATACCTACATTGATTACAATGTCCGCATTTAGACATGCGGCCAGGGTGACTTTTTTCTTTTGTCTTTCAAGTATGTTTTTGAAGCACAGATCTTTCTTGTACACCACTACAGGGTCCTTCCCCAATTTCTCCACATACTCACTGTCAGCCCTAAAGATGTCACAGTTATGTTGTATTATGTCCCTAATGCTGTCAAAGTGTATGTTATACTGCAATATTAGGGGTCTTTGAAAATGTACTATGTCTCTCTTACCATTTATGGTAATTAAATCACCATATGTCCCAAATAGTGGCTTAAAAATGCCTTCCTGTCTTTTCCTAATTACCTTCCAAAAAATATTATCCAAGAATATAGCTGGATACCTTCTGTTGGTCAACATATTCTTCAAAATTGCACATTGTTCACTAAAGGTAGAGTAATTACTCACCATACGGGTGAGTCTCACAATCTGGCCTTTGACCAGGGACTTTTTTTGATAGATAGGGTGGTGGCTTTTAAAATGAAGTAATGAGTTAGAGTATGTAGGTTTTCTGTATATGTTAGAGTAAAACCTACCATCACATCTATTCTTTGATATGGTCACCTCCAAATAATGGACATCCTCTTCGCCTATTTCCAAGGTAAACTTAAAAAATAATGTACTGCTGTTCAAATGTACAAAAAATTTGTTAAGTTTTTCCCTACCAACTTTAGAAAAAATGACGATGCCATCTAAATATCGTCCGTAAAGTGTCCAACAGTTACTAAACTCAGAGTTAAATATGTACTGGTTTTCCCATTGGGCAAGGACAATGTTAGCAAATGTGGGCGCACAAACTGCACTGATTTCCACACCTTTAAGATGTCGAAACAATTGATTTTCAAAAATTATAAAGGTGTTTCCTAAAACAAGGTTCATTAAGGTGGTAATAGTCAGTGCTTTGTCGTGGTCTACACTAGGGTGGTTACATAAAAACTCATAGAAACCCCCTTCACCAATGATGAATAATAAATGGCTTTATATTCAGTCTAGCAATGTATACAGTGATGCATTTTGCAACTCCGATCATGACACCATCATAGTTAAGTTCCTTCAAATGTAAAAATTAAGATAATGATACCTTTCCTGACAGCAACTTCAAGTGTTATGCACATTTCATAAATTAAAATAAAATGCATACATAATGCAGATAAGCTTTAGGGAATCCACATATTTGTATCCTCTGTTTTGTTTACTTTACTGATCCATCCACACTGGATACAATGCCCAGTTTTTCAGTTACTTGACAGATGTTTATTAGCCAGAAAGACCCTTGAAAAGTAATTACATACACTGACCGGAAGAGATCACCATTTGCCAAACTCTCACTGCCTCTTGATACAGCAGATAAGATCTGGTTCCCCCTGTTTGTTGACATACCAGACTACTGCCATGTTGTCTGTATGTATTGCAATCAACTCTGGAGGTAGAACATCTTGAAAAGAATGCAACACTAGTAGGGCAGCTCTCATCTCCAGGACGTCAATGTGCAAAGTGGCCTCTTCTGCGGACCATGAACTTTGGACTGACCTTCCCAGGAAATGCCTCCCTACCCAATTTGGTTGGCATCTGTGGTGAATGTGGCTACTGGCTGAAGGAGAATGAAGGGATGATCTTGAGACACTTCTTCTGAATGAAGCCACCAAAGAAGATATTCCTTGCAAACTTTGGAAATCTTGACTGGATTGCTCTGAAGAAGCTGAAGTATAGACTATTGCCCTGAAGGGGCCCACTGAAGGACACACATATTGATACATGGCTAATGGTACTAGCGTTATCACTGCTGCCATCGATCCTAACACTTGGAGGACTAGTTTTGCTGTTGGATGAGAAAGGGAAATCACCGTCATGACATAAGACCTGAGAATATGAGGCCCTTTTCAGAGGAAAAGAAGCTATCTGGTTGGTCGTGTCTAGACAAGCACCTATGAACTCCAGGGTGTGAGCAGTGGTAAGCTGTGACTTGGTATAACTGACTGCCATGACCAAATGATAACATAACTGGAGCAAGTAATCCCTTGCTTGATTCAACAGATGCATATGTGGAGTGGTCAGGAGCCAGCTGTCTAGATATGGAAACACCCATAATCCCAGCATTCTCAGGTGAGCTGCTATCACTGCCATGGATTTGGTGAACACCTTGGGGCTATGGTGAGACCAAAAGGCAGTGCTCTCAACTGGTAATGTCTGGCTCCCAGCCAGGAGTGCAGTTATCTTCTGGAGTGCCTGTTCATTTTGATATGACAGTACGCATCTTGAAGACCTATCAAGCACAGCCAGTCGTACTTTTGTAGAAGGGGTAAAATGGATTGAACTGTCACCATCTAGAACTTCAACGATTTTACATACTGGTTGAGTCGGAAATCCAGAATTGGTCTCAACTCCCCTGCTGTCTTTAGCACTAAAAAGAATGTTGAGCAAGTTCGGGATTTTTGTTGGTCTGGGGGGAATTTTTGGATGATTCTTTTTGCTAGCAGCTTTCCTATTTCTAAGGCTGCAGTCTCATTCTGACTGGATGGATCATTGGGGATAATTTTCATTTTTGTTGGGGGAATTTGGGAAAATGGTATGACATAACCTCTGGATATTATGCTCTGCACCCAAGTGTCTTTTCTGATGGATGTCCAGGCTTCTGGGCACAAAGATAAACTCCCCCCCCGAAACTGCTACCAGACTGCTGCAACTGCGTAAACCTTCAAGAGTGCTGTCACAAAAGTCATCTCTGAAGCCCTGGTTCTGCAGAACACTTCTGCCGTGAGGGTGGCATCTCCTGTTAGAGATCCCAATTATGCCCCAGGAAGGATTACCTCCTCGTGATTCCTGGAAAGGCCACTGGGACTTGAGGAACCACATCTTTCTACTACCCTTGCTGATTCCTGCACTGCAGAAGGATCTCGGAGGAGCAGAAAAACAAACCATAATGAAAGACAGGGTTTTTCCACCTTGCTCACTTCTGGAGGGTGTTGCTTCAACTTTGGGGACAGACAAAGACAATCCATCAAATTGAGCACTGATAAATAAAGACTTGAAGGGCTCTGCAAAGTAACATAAGTGCATCCAGGCATGGCTCCTAACCCCTATGCCTTGAACTGAAGGCCTAGTGCTACCCTCAGCCGCATGACAGATTAACATCATAGATGCATTGGAGATGTTCTGTAGGGTGGCCAGTTGTGAAGAAGTTTTCTTCTGGTCCTCCAAAGACATGGACCCCAAAAGAAATTTTGAAAGCTCCTCGATCAAATCTCTTTGTAGCCTGGTGAAAAGTGTTGGGTAATTCAGTGAATGAATAGCAAAGGTTACTGAGGCATAAAAATGCTTGCCAAACCTGTCCAATGCCCTTGATTCTCTATTAGAAGGGTGGACAGATGAGCACTGTTCTGCAAGCTTTCTCTCTTAGTGGCTGTTGCCACCACCATGGCATTTAAAAGATCTCCCTTGCTTCAATGTGTCCTATCTTTAGGAAGAGTTAGAAACCTGTTGGGTCTCTTAGGGATAGGCTCTATTATATTGGGTTCCTTCTAATGCTCAGCGTGAGAAAAGACTGATTAACGCATCAGCAGGAGGGACTAACCAAAATGTAGCTGGCCAGCCCCAAAAGCCTCCAGAAACACTGACTCCTCTGGAAGGGATATTGGTGGACCATTCACCTCTCTGTTTAAGAAGTTCTAGTATCTCTCCAAAGCAGATATCATTGGTTGGAGATTGGGGTGAGGGCCCTTCCCCTACATCAAAGATCGCATCTTCAGTGACAGATTTCTGAGTGGAATCCAGATGCCTCCTTTTGCACGTTCTCTTCCTAGGGACCTCATAAGTGGGATGATCTGGTAAGTATTGGAAGAAGGTAGTGATTTCTGTATGAGAACTTCCTGAAGGCTTGAATGGAGTGGGGTGGCTGTTCTAGTGGAGAAGGCATGACAGGATCAGTGTTCAGAGTCAGTTAAGGGAAGTGTAGGATCTGCAGAAGGTAACAATGTCCTTTCTCTGGTTAAAGAGAAACTCTGCTCCACAACCTCAAAGGAAGAAGGTACAGGAGAAACAGCAGTTGGTTGCATAGGCCCCAAAGCCAGCCACAGGCACCAGCCTCTGTAACCATGTGGAATCAAAGGTGTGGGATGAAGCAGAGCTACCTAACGCCAAAGTTCCAAGAGGCAAGAACAGCTCAGACAGCTTCAGAGCCAATCCCAACTCCCCTACAGCTGGCATCAACTCTTTAGCTATGAAGTCTTCCTGCTCCAAGGAGGTCAGAGCTGGTCGATAGAGGAAAATGGTTGCAGTCAAAGAACAAGAGGTTTTTGGGTCTGACACGGACATCTTCTAAGATTGTTGTGAAACCACTGGTCGGATAAGAGAAGAAAAAGCAATGTGATGTTGAGATGAGGGCAAGCTCAAGGGTCTGATGGAAGATGGAGCTGGAATGACCCCCATCTGAATTTGTGCCCTGAGAAACTTCCTCATCATCCTATCAATCTCTGCCTCAGACAAGCTCCTAAGGGATGAGGTAGTAGATGGTGGACTGGAAGATTTTCTAGGCATCTCCTGTAAGAAGGGCAAAAATGGAACAGAGATATTGGACCCAGTTTGAAAAGAGGAGACTTGATCTGAGGAGACTTGGGTTTCAATGGAGCAGGATCTGAGGAAGGTGTCCGAAGTTTTGCTCACTTCAGCTGGTGGCTCAGAAGTTGGAGCAGAGTGAGCAGAACGATCAGGGGTCTGTTTCCTGGACTCTTTCTTCAGGAGCCAATTACTAACGGGGTCGGAGCCACAACCAAGACAGAAACAGCAGAAGAAGAAATTAACCCTGAAAAAAATTGAACAATTCACATCTAAGTGGGTAGTGCCCAAACAATAGACATGCTCCTTGTGGACATCTGAGTCAGGGATTTAATGCCCACAGGAGATGCACTTTTTAAATATGGTAAGCTTGTTTGCCATAATCAGAAGCTAATCCATCCTTACAACCAAAAAACAGTGAAAAAGGAAACCTCTTTTTTTGGAATAGAAAGAAAGAAAGAAAATACTAGCAATGGTATTGAAGAGATACCTGAAAATGGGTAAGTAAAAAGAAGAGATGGATACCAACGATGGTATTAAACAGAGTACAGTGAATGGACAGAAAGGCCTAACAAAGGGACAGAAAAAGAAGGGATGATAACCGATATAAAAAAACAAATATGTTCTATCTAACAGTAAAGGAAGGAGGAAAAAGGCATGTTAAATACAGAAAACTTCAGAAAAAAGGACAACACTATCTCTTAACCTTCAAATGCTTGAGTGCAAAAATATATGTCCGAACGGTGTGAAGATAAACTTAATCTCATATTTACCAGGAAAGTGGGACATTATGAGTAAAGCAGAGAGTTCTAGAGCTGGATCCATGAATCTGGTAAAAGTGGCAGAGTCAGATCTGAGACCCATCAGTTGAGGGTTGAATGAAAATTACTACATCCGATTTAAAATTAGGAAGAAGATGGTGTGAGTTATGCTTGTGCTGCTGTTCACTCAGCGTGATAGTGTACACTTAGTGTAGGGGTTAATGAATTTCAGGGATTGTTTTTAAATCTATTTTTTGACTACATACAGATTTCTCAGAGCGCCACAAAATGAGACATTTATGATCCACTTTGTTTGACTATTCTTTTCAAATGTATTATCTTTCTGTTTATACAGAACTGCCAACAATTTGTTAAAGGATAACGTCAGAAATACATCTTTAGAGGATCAGTTTACTACTTAGATATTGCCAAGACATTGAAGCAAGTTACACAGAACAGTCAGAGAAAATCTAAGTATGGATAAGTTCAAATGTGTTAGACCCAAGAAATAATTCTCTATCTTGTGACAAATGTCCATCATGGTCTACTGCTTTGAGACAGGTTTGCTTGAATTATGAAAATCTTGAGTGAAAAATGGGAAGCAATGCTGGCTGTTACTGCAACATGGGATTGCTTCTTAAGGTTGGTATCAGAACTCCAACTTGTACTTCTCAAAGATTAGAAAAATGGGTAGACAGAGATCAGGAAGTTATCTTCTCATGGAAATGCAGGCTTTGACAGCCTATTTTCCTACTTTCCGGATAAGTTGTAGATACTTCTTTAACCAACAGATTATTTTCTCCTTCCACCCAGAATAAATCTATCTTAAGCTTATCCCATGTGTTCTTGAAATTAGTCATTATTTTTCCTAATTCCAACTTATCAGGAACTTTGTACCACCCACCCCTACCCATTTTATGAAAAAAATAATAAATAATCCCTTGTTCTTCCTTTGAGCTTTACATCTTGTTATCAAACTGTGTCCTCTTCTTTTTATGCACTCTTGTTTTGAAAGGCTACAGACACTTGGACTCTTAAGATTCCATGAATTTCCTTGAATGTTAAATTCAAACATACTCCAGATGGGGTTTATTGGGCTACTTATCTATGACAATAACTTGCTTTTCTGCATTGGTAATACCTCTTCTTAAGCACACTAGTATCAAGTATACCTTTTTTGTCACTTGCTACAGTGATTAATTATGGTTAGGTTACGTGTACCCCAAAGTCCCTTGCTGCTTCTGCTACTACTGTTTTTCTACCAACAGTGAACTCCCTCTGCAGGCTATTGGCATCCCCATGTATTTCTGTAAATAATTTAAACAAGCATATTTTAGACCATCTCTCCATTTATGCCTAGTCTTTTTCTACCCTTTACATACCTTCTTGTGGATAATTCTGGTTATCTACTGTACAAGGGACGTGAGACAGGGATAAAAGCATTATTTGGGTACAGCTGTGGCACTCTATAACACAGTAAATTTGTTTAAGATGAAGACAGTGCCACTGGTACACCTCAATTTCGGTTTCCTTTTTCGGCATGATGCAACATGAAAAACTGCTGTAGTCTCATGGGAGATGTACTGTTTTAACTGCTTAAAGACTGTGGTATGCCATCTGTCAAATGATGAGGCTGGCATTCAATCAGCATAAACTGAGAAGAATATTGTAAGAGCAGCCACCGCAGCAAAAAAGTATTTACTTTATAAGTTACATTAATGTGACAATCTGTGCAGTACGGTGATATAAGCATGTAAATGAATGCACATTTAGTGTGAGGTATTATCTAGATACCTATAAATGCATATGGTGATTACACTTATAAGGCATATTTACTTAGTGAACAACTATAATGGGTTTAATAGATAAAAAGTGACAGAAAAAAGAAGCCATTTAAAAATGCATAGTTGACATTTTTATTCACATACAACTCACTCTGAAAATAAATGTTAAGGGGATGGTTTTAAGAAAATGTGATGTGTTTATAACAGAAACAGCATTTGGATCATGAGATGCTTTTTGGGGTTAATATAAAGTTGTGCTATATTTTTTGCAAGAAGAAATAACTGCCATATTTGCAGTTAAAGAATATTAGTTTTGAGTGTGATAGGAATTCTTTCCTACTGATATGAAGTAGCTTCAAAGATGTATACCTTCATAAAAAAAAATAATAATAATCATAATAATAAAAAAATGTATGTATGCTTTGCTCTAACACAACAGGTGACTATAAAACAGCCTTGAGAGAACAGCAGCAATGCAACAGAGTAATTTCAATACTGATAAGCACTAAAATGAGTCTCATTTGCTCCTAGGTTCCTTTTTCATTAACAGATTCAACAAGCACATTCAGTGACTACAGACACGTAGTTTATATTTCTACCAGTAACATGGTTTTCAAAATCTACTATACTAATGTTAAACTACGGAAAATATGTTTGGCATTTCTATGGGAAAACTACACTGTGTAAACTATACCAGGAAGCAAGTTAAACTTATCCAAATGAACAGCTGAATTTGTTCATGTTACATCATTTGTTTTTCAGAGCATGAATCAAAGAGGTGAGTCAGCTTTTTGTTGTTCTCGGGAAAGCCAAAGGATGTATGCGTGAATAACTACTATGTAAAATTTTCAACTTATTACACACTAAAATGTAAAGCAAAAAATCAGTAATGGTTTCTTGGTTATGCCTGCTCATGTGAATCAGCTTAAGAAATACCCTGGGCTTCCCCTGGGTCACTGTGCTGGTGGTCTCAGAAAAACCTATCTGAGTGTCTCTAGTGGGTTCTGTGATCTGATTCAAGAAATTAATTTCCTTACAAATAGCCACAGGTGACCAAGATGACATCTGTAAAGCATTCTCATGTCAAGATAATGGCAGTCATACCAATCTGGTTGTTGGCTATCTGCTGAGATTTGGAGGTACTACCAGTCTTCAGCTATTATCAGAGTTAACTGAAAACAAATCATTTCACCACTAAAACATGCTTTCAGGAAGTAAGAAATAAAAATGAGAAACATATAAGGCAAGTTACGCATGTACAAATTATCAACAGGGGAGCATTTCAGAGTTGTGGTTTGTTGTTTATAAGCTGGGTAGCATTATTTTCCCTTAATTTTGGCATATGCAGATTCTGTGGGCAAACTAGAGATCATTAATTTGAATCATACAGAAACCAAAGTTCAGGCTGTCCAGTCTGTAATCTGTTATAAAACTGTAATTTCAGCAGTTGAAAATGCAAGCTGCTTCTACCTAGTTCTCATATTTTTTATTTATTATTATTATTATTATTATTATTACTACTACTATTAAACTGGGTAAACCCACTAACGACAAATGCATCTTTTTAGGGGGTGACCTTGCACCACTCTCTGGGTAACTGACTTACATAGAAGGAAAATGGAAGCTAAGTGAATCCAAAACAGGACTACTGCACGGTTATAGCCTCAACACTCTATGCTAAACTGACAGACATACTTTCTAAATATAATGTAAGTTAATGGCTTTGTGCATTTCTAGTCAAATGAAGTTACACAAAGTTTCATATCACTAGCCTGAAACATTACTAATTATTACAAAAATAATTTTCTGTAGATAACTAAAATGCAATGTGCTAAAAAGGCTACTTCATCAAAACAGCATATAGTAAAACAAAATCAGTGACAGCATTTTAAAGAACTAACACAACATCTAGGATGTTTCTTTTCATAAAGGGGGGGTTAGCCCCCAAACACGCATTCTCCTATATTAGTACATCTCTGAGGTCATATAGCCAAAGGAAAGGGGGATTTTTAAGCACTTCCTCTTGGAAAGGGGGATTTTTAAGCACTTCCTCTTCCCCGAAGTTGTGCAATCTGGGAGTTGTACTACAGAGGTAGCTTGTGTGTGGCGTGACCACCCCTTGCAAAATACATCTGCTTCTTTTTGGTAATGCACAATTGAACAGTCCAACAAAATGCTGTTCTACAAATGTTTAACTGAATGTCATCTCACTAAAACAAAATTTAATGAGGTAAACTGACCCCATTAAAAGGGTACTTTTAACTTCTAACCTGTTCAAGTCAGCATATTTTAAATGAAATATGCAATAATGGCAGTGGCTCAACTGTTAACAAAAAATATTTTATGCTGCAAAAGAAACTACTGTTATCAACCAAACTGTGCAACCTTTTGCAAGTGCCCAAATTCAGTTAAAAAAATATGGTTGTTAATGTCTTTTAGAAGCATCAAATTCTTCAATCATCTGATGTCACTTAAACATCTGGCTTTAGGTAATTTGTACCTCCTACAGGTATATCTTGACTTGTTTGTGTCTTTCAGCTTTTCCCGGTTGGGGTTGCCACAGCGGAACTCTGGTCCGCTAATGACTGGTAGTTGATTTTTACGTGCCGAGTTACCAGCCCTGATGCACAACCTTCAATGAAGATACGCCCATTCACGCATATCTCCACGCAGAAGACGCTCTAGCTGAGAATCGAACTGGACAGCGTCTTACTGTGAGGCGAAAATGCTACCGCAGCACCACCACCGCGGGTACTGGTATATCTTGACTAGCGCATGAAAATGGTCTAATATTCTATAAAGTACATTAAATGAAGCAAAAGCACTCCTACACGGCATAAAACACAGCTCTCAACCTCCATCTCCTAAACGAGGAACACTGCATCTCACTGTAGGACAAATGGGAAAATTGTGGAACACCTCCTAACAGCTTACTAATAACTTCAACTAGGAAGGCCACAGGATGGTTAAATGTGCTACTTTATAGTTATAAAATGTTCTTTTGGTGAGTTAATATGATACAGTACTATTTACCTTGGAAATCAGTCCTAACACTGAATGTGTGACAGATCCTTTAAAGTGGAACATTGAGGAACATGGACTTTTTAAGATCCAAAGTTAGGAATGTTCCTTGTAATGAGGTACACTTAGGAGGTATGGTATAAAATGTTTTTTTTCAGAATATTTCATTACTTATTCATTTTAGCACAAATTCCTTGCAGATCCAGTCCACTGCAACAGGTTCTCAAGGCTCATTTAAACAACTGGCCACATCCCTTATTTAAATCCTTGTAAATTTAGCTCCATCCCAGTAACAACTTTGTCTTTCAGTGCTGACACACAGCCTAGAGAATGGGACATTATCTCTTCCTTCCATTACTACAGGAGGTAAGTCTTACTACACAAGTATCATGTTCTATTCTTCTTTAATTTAGGACATGACAATCCTCACGATCCATCAGTTTTGTTACAAAATGCTAAATCGGAGTTTTCTAATCTTGAGGTTTAATGCTTGTTCTGACACCAATTTTGCTGTGGCTCATATATTCCCCTCTAGGCTCTTATTCTGTACAGCACTTGTCACTCACCACTTGAACTTGCCAGTGCCATTCACCATTTCCCTCCACTTTAGTCAATCCCCAATGCTCTCTCATTTTTTCCAAATGTTTTGGTATTCTAATACTGTGGCAGGAATGGACTCCATTCCCGAGTCATGGTAAAATTAGAGTTGATGAAATTAGAACAACTTCAGTCTTTTGTCTCCTTATGGTGTTAGACGTTTTGCCTAAGTTCACAGAATTCATCCCAAACTTAAATTCCTATCATTCTTAGTGAGAGTGGCTGAATAGACTTGGAAGGTTCACACCTGCCTTTCTGAACAGACCAAGTCTAGCTGGGTAATCCAGATTGACAAATTACTTGTGAGTTATTTGCATTCATATATGGTTTCAGAATTTCCAGAAGAATAGACACCTTTGCCAGTTTTCAGCTAGTTCTATACCACCTAATCACCTGTGTTCAAAGCTTCCACCATGAAAAAAAAAATATGCATCTTCTCTAATTACTTTCCAAACATGAAAATGTGACATGGGTCCGGTGAGACAGCGAATATCTCACTAGGTAAAAAGGACCCCTGAAAGGCAGCACATATCAGGCAGGTAGGAAGCCCTATAACTGTGCTGCAAGAGAAACCCTTGAAGATCCAATATTATGAGGAATATTTCACTTTTCTTACTTTGGGGTGCCTCTTGTAGAAGAGCTATGTCACGGGGGAAAATCCCAAGCAAAATCTATGAAGAGCATATAGAAAGGCAGAAAGTCATACAAGGTATAAAACATCCTGTTTTAGGTAAAAATACAGTGTATTATGTCTATTTCAAAAGAAACCCTGCCTCTATGAATCAAGTCCAAAATGTAATATTTTGCAAATTTATGAAATGAATCCTATATGAAAAAAGGAACTGTGCCTTCTATGGATTCATTTTTTTTTTTAACATTGATACGATTATTAAGATTTTTCCTGTACAAACACAACAAAATAATAATCAAGATGTACAGCAGTGTATGGTGCACAACCATACAGTATGAATTACATTATCACTCTGTTACAACACATTGTCCTTTAAAAGAAAAATGCCTGATGCAGCTCTTAATGAGTCAACTTTTATCAGCCTAATCAAAGGCCTGCTACTGTTCTTATGAATCAACTCAATAAACTTCTTGATGTAACTACTGACTCCCTGTTTGTGCAACTTTTATCATTCTCTGCTTCACAAGGATACAAAAATCTGAAAGATTTTATTAGGTGCTCTAGTTTTTGTTGGTAATATTCAAGCTGACTACAGACATCTAGACAATGCAGTAAACATCTATTCCTCATTATGGACACTATTAAGTGGATCATTCTATATCAAGTCAGAAAATGAGGCTACTTTAAAAATGCATCTCAAATTAACCTAATGAAGGTTTCCAATGATGACAGAGGTGCGAGACTGAAATTTCTTTGAGTGAAGTTAGTGCTATCAGAAAAAAAAATGTTCTTGAAGATAACCCTTATATTGTAAGTAGTTGTAGGTTCAGCTAGTGGCAGATTCAATTAAATTCAGATTCTGGTGAGGAACAGCACCCTAGCTAGTGGTCCGAGTTCCACACTTCGCTCAAAAACAGTCTGACAGATTTAGCTCTGGTCAGAGGAAAGCTGTTAAATGAAAACTGAGATGCCTATAACAAGAAATTCAGCAGAAGCATGAGCTAAACTGACATAACACGTATGCTTACCGAAAGCTGCTTCACAAAGAAGTTTGAAAAATGTGAGCAAATACATCTCAATATCCAATATATATAAATAAATAAATAAATATATATTTATTTAGAAAAATCAGTAAATGTGTTTTTATTTATGCTTAAAGCCCCCTATGAAACTACATCATTCACAGAAGACAAATTACTATACAAGATCACTGATTCATCCACTGAGAACCCTCATTGGACTGCCACCATCCTGAAAAGCTATTTAACAGAGGTAAACTACTGAATAAAGAAATGCCTCCCCACCAAAAAAAAAAAAAAAACCCTACAGCAACAGAAGAGAAAAAAATATGAAACAGCCGATAAGCCTCAGTTGGCTATATCACTGACCAAAAAAAAAAAACAGTTTTGGGTGAACTAAAAACCAAACTTTATTGAGCCACTAATCTGAAAGAAAACCCCTTTCATCCACTGAACTATTTTTCAGAATTGTAATCTTCAGATCAATGTTAACAGCTCTGCGATAACACTGGGTGGTGAAGTACTGTTTTAGTCAAGAAGAGATGCTATATGTGAGTACGTTCTGTGCACTTCGATAACTACTTATGTTAAGATGAAACCCTAAATTGGGTAGTTCACTTGACACTAGGTTACCATATCAACCTATCAATAGGGGTGACCTACACACCACCACTTTCAATATTTGAGTTAATGGAACAGGCAAGAAGAAGTATGGGTGTTAAGGGGACCAAAAAGCTCAGTACTTCACTGAGTGATTTTTAACTTGGATTGGCTAGCCCAGTATAACAAAGCTAAACAGATTTGTCAAGCTCACAGAGTTTACACAACAGCCAAGAAGCTTACAACAATCGTAATGACTTCCTGCTTGATGCAGTGATGACTACCTTCCCTTACTGACACCCTGAAACCTCAGTCCAAGATGACAATCTTAGTGTCCTCTGTCCCATCATTTCATTTTGGTCTTTCAAGAAATTCTGGACCCCCCCCTTCCCCCTTATGTTCTTAGCAAAGCTCTTCATTGCCACAGACTGAATACCTATTTTCAGAGAAAACAACCAAGGCATTGCTTCATCCTATTTCATGGGACAATTTAAGTTAATGCAAGACACATTGCACACCCATCAGACTCTAGTGTCAGATTCCACATTTGTTACCGGCTTACTTCTGACACTAAAGACCTTCTTAGACAAAAGGGTCAAGCATGTCAGGTATGGAAAAATGCACCCTTTGAACAATATCTTGCAGCAGGAGTATCTAGAACTTTGTAAACTTTGTTTTCATCTGAGATATATTAGTTGAATTTCTGCAATCCGCCTTGGCTTCAAACATTGAAATGTTTTGGAAACTGATCAAGAAAATGACTGGACCAAAAACTGTGTCTATTCCTCATATGGACGTCCATCTAGACAGTTCTTTTACTACTGACTAAAAACAGCATATCTCAGCAATGATCTCTCTTATTTTCTGCACCTCATTCATAAAGCTGCAGTCAGCTTAATACCCAACAATTTATTTCAAATAAATCCACCAAAGGTCTGTACATAAATATAGAAAAGCATCATAAAAAAAAAATTCAGGTCCAAGTTTAGCATCTTACACCTTACGGTCTTAAAGACTGCTGCACTTTTGAATGTCAAGGCTGTTGTTTTCATATTTAGTGTATTACTGACCAATGGGGTTTTGCCTAACCTTCTCACACGTGACTATTGTTTCTTTACCTAATGTCTCCTACCCTTGTTACTGACTTCTGTCCCATTGCAACTCTATGTCCTATCACTAAACATTTTGTAAAAAAAAAAATAAAATTATCTATTTGCAAATCCTTAAAGCATATCTGCAAATATGACTCAGCATGGATTCTGCAGTGGGTATAGTACTGTTGCAGTCATCCATAAGCTAACATTGCACATTAAAACATGAGTGACATCTATGCACTGGGAGAGTTTGTGTACACAAGACTTGAGTAAAAAAACTAGGCTTTGGACCTGGTTTCAGAGCTACTTTACTGAGCACTCTGACCTGGTATGCGTAAGACCTTTCTCTTTCAGACCATGGCACCTTTCCACCTATGATACTTTCAAGGGTAAATACTTGAACCAATCTCTTTATCCCTGTTCTTAACAAAAACTCAGCCAAGACTTAGATAACTGCAAACATGTAATGTGGAAGACCATCTAATATTACCTACTGAAAACTATACAGTCCTACAGAAAAAGGTAAGAACTTAAACACATAGGAACTAACAGACACAAAGCAAGCTAAAAATCAACTTCAAAAATCAGCAGTCATGACATCTAGAACTGCACATTGACAGATACCCAACTTCATCTTCTGGAAGATCTTTCAAATAAAATACTTAGCCAGGTTATCCAAAATATATATTTGTGGGATAGTTGGAGAATAGTCATTGACGAATCACTCATCTTAAAGCTGTACAGAAATGACTGTTGAAAGTTTTCCAACAGCTAGCTCTGCTACAAAACATTCAACTTTCACTTTCCTGAAGTTATGACAGTCCTGGGTGTAAATGTACTACCCAAGAAATTATAAAATGTGCAGCACGTAACTGCACTACATTTTTCCCAAAACAGTGGAGTATATCAGACAGGTCTATGTTCGCTCATCAAATAGGAATTACAGCAAATGCCTTATAATCGAACGTTAAACAGCAAAAATGTAAACTACCAAATATACTTAACATTGTAAAATAATTCATCGAATGGCCATAGTTGGCCAACATCACAAACATTGTAAAATAATTCATCGAATAGCCATAGCTGGCCAACATCACAAACATAATCAGCCAAGGTGTGGGGCTTTGCACCCAACAACCCCCAATGTGGGGGGATGCACCCCTCCCCAAACTATATACACCAACTCCAAATACTACAGTGGGGAATAGGAGAAATTTAAAAAGAGGTTTCCTTCTGTTACCTTATGCATCGCGATACTTCCTAGTTGTTGACCAACTACGCCCATTCAATGAATTACTTTTTGATATTAATCATGTTCTGTAGTTTAAACTTTTGCTGTTTAATGTTCGATTGTAAAGCACTGGCTGTAATTCTTATTCGATGCATGAACATAGACCCATGCCAGACAGCTGTGAAGAAAATTTTCAATGTATTTTTCTGGATAGCCATGCAACCTACTTCCTTCTCTCTATTCACTAGTCCTCCAATTCAGACACTTAAAGGAGCTCACTCAACTTTGTACAAATACCATTAGGCATAATCATTGGTGAAAAGGCACTTTCCAAAAGACCTACCTGCTGGAACCAGCTTCCAGCTAAAAGTCCTATTTAACATATTTTGCAGGATTTCAAATCAAATGAAACCATGTAACAGTTAGAAACTATTCGAAGCAAACTACATCCTATTAAGTGATAGTTTATCAAAATTCAATGCCCCTCCCAACCCAACTCTTAAAAACAAATCCCAGTGGTGGATTCCTAAACTTAATAAGATATATAACAAAAGTAAAAAAGTCACAGCTAAAATCATGAAGTACAGTTCCCATAATGACAGAAGCCCTCTAATTAAACTAAATAGGAAACTAGGAGGACTAATTAATTCCAACAAGGCCAATTATGACATTGAGATAGCTTCACAAGCTAAAGACAACCACAAGTCCTTCTACAGCTGTGTCTGAAACCTCAAAAGCAGAACACATCAGTGTGCTGAACCAGTGGTTAATGGTGTCACCTTCACTTAGCACAGTGACAACAAATTTGCTGGTTGACAAATTCGGCTCAAAGTTCACCCACCCAACCCCCCCACCTTCCCCCATGAAATATCTACTATCATAACCACTCCAAATATGAACAGGAAGCAGGTCCTGGCAATGGTTGCTAAAGCCAAAACACAACCTCAAAGGGCCTCCTAAATCACTTAAATTTGACCTATCAGGACCACTTGAGCCACTTTTCAACTGTAGCCTCAAAACAGGCTTTGTGCCACGAGACTGGAGGACTGTATCAATTATCCCACTTCACAAAGAGGGACCATCAACTGACCACTGAAACTACAAATCTATTAGTCTGACTAGTGTAATATGCAATGCCATGGTACAAATTATCATGGAACTGATCAACAAAGGCATAGGCAACCTTCAGACACTGGACTCAACCCAGTTTGACTTTGTCATGCCTACCAAACCTAAAGGACTTATTCTAGAAGATCTCCAGTGCAATGGATGAAGGGAAAACTGTGCACACCACCTACCTGGACCTGGCTAAGGTGCGTGATACAATACTGCATTCAGGTACGGTCGATAAGCTCATTGAACTGGGCATAAATCCTTACATAAATTGCTGGATTGCAAGCTGGCTGACAGATGGGGCCCAGGAACTCAGGATTGGTGATATCACCTCCACTAAGAAACCAGTCACCAGCAGGGTACCTCAAACCTCTGTGCTGGAACAGCTACTATTTGGCATCTGCTTCTCTGAGATAAAGGCTAATGTCAAGGGCTTTTGGTTGACCAAGTTCACAGATGACTGCAGACTAGAAGCTATCATAGATTCTCACAACAAAAACATCTTACAAGAGGGTCTAACACAGACAAATTACTGGTGCCAAAGTTACGGACCAAAACTGAATGAAAAAAGTGCATTATAGTTCCTTTTGGGAAAACTGCCACCCAAGCTAATTATGCCATTGATAAGACACCCCTCAGAGATGACCCAGTAGTCATGGATCTGGGAACATATATAGTCAGTAATCTGGCCAAGGTAGTAAAAAAATCATTCTAGGTCATCCAACTTACAAGTACGGGCATATTATCCAGGCCCAAGAAGTCATAGTGCCATTTTATTCAGTCCTTATCAGACCCATCATTGAGTATAATGCCCCCTTCGGAATGTACCTGACCAGACATATGCAACAGTTGGAACACCTACAAAGGTTTCTTACGAGGAGAATCCAGGGTATAAACACACTGTCCTATATGAATTGCCTTAACACCCTATCTCTGTACTCTATCTCCTACAGGTTACTGAGAAGCGATCTATGCCTGGTGTACATGGCATCATCACATCTATCTCTGATAGACCTTTTGCACAACTGCAAAATGAACAGCATCAGCACCACTAGATCCAAGGATTTAAATTTTGCTTGTGACATAAATAAAGACACATTGGGGAGACAGATACTTGTCTCCGAGGATCTCCATGCTCTGGAACAGGCTCCCATCCATTAAAATCAGATTCCATCCCTAAGCATATTTAAGCATAACCTTGACTAATGGATGGGAAATTGGAAATTCATCCCATGCCTGGCCCCCATTTCATGGATAGATTTGGCATTACTGGCTACCTCTGTCTAACATACCACCCCTGCACATAACCTCTAGAATCTTCCTAACATATCCCCTCCTAATAAACACCCATGATACACAGGGACACAACTAGGATGGCCTGCAGAGCATGCACTGTAGACCTTGTTTGTACCTGTACACCTCATCACTGTTACTACTACACTTTAAAAGGACTGTACATCTTTATGAGTTAAATGATCTCTGTGGGAGTGAGTTCACATATCTATTATTATTCTGAGTATGAAAACATTCAGAAAGTCTTCTACTTAGCCTTAAGACAGCTACTCAAATAAAAAGAAGTTATGTCTTACCATAACGTTCCATCTATATTGTTGATCCTCGTTCAGTCATTACACATGGGTATCGGTTCCGACCTCGGAACCGAGCTGGCCATTTTCCAAGCTCGCGCCAGCTTCAAACTCTCGAGCTAACCTCTTACCCACAATCCCCCTTCTCCCTGTTACCTCAGATTGAGTTTGCAAGTCAAAGAAGGTAGAGACTACCTCTGGTCTAATAACCTAAGAGAACTGGATGGTGAGATCTACTAGAAACCACAGGAGGAGGAAGGAGGGAGGGTCGTAATGACTGAACGAGGATCAACAATACAGATGGAACGTTATGGTAAGACATAACTTCTTTATCTGATATTGTTAATCCTTATTCATTCCTTATGCATGGGACAGAGTCCCCAGCTACCTCTATCCCTGGGAGGCTCTCATGGAAGGACATTCTTGAGCACCATAGAAAAGAAGGATGCTCTTCCCCTGGAGGCCAAATCCAATTTGTAATGATTGATGAAGGTATGAGGCGTAGCCCAAGTTCCAGCTGCACAGATGTCATGTAAGGAAGCTCTGGCATGGAAGGCAGCAGAAGTTGCCACCGACCTTGTTGAATGAGCTTTCATGGTAGTAGGCAACGATATATTACGTTGTGTATAAATGAAGGTCACACAATCCTTCAACCATCTATCTAATGTGACCTTATCAACAGCAGATCCTAATCTAGGTCCAGAAAAGGCCAAAAATAACTGGTCAGATTTACGAAAGGACCTAGTCCTGTTTAAGTAAAAATGGATTTTGCCTGTGGATATCTAGGGTATGTAGGCAATACTCTCCTCTGTTTGAATGATTGGGAAAGAAAAGTGGCAATTCAATGGTTTGATTAATGGACATTTCAGAGATCACTTTTGGCAGAAAAGATGGATTAGTTCTCAGAGACACTCTATCTCTATGAAACATCAAGTATGGACTCTTGATACATAAAGCTTGAAGCTAAGAAATACGTCTGGCAGAAGTAATGGCGACCAAAAACAAGGTTTTCCATGACAAATGCTTGAGGTCGCAAGAAGAGGCTGGTTCGAAAGGTGGCATTGTCAGAGCTTGTAGAACTAATGATAAATCCCATGGTTGAACAGGTTCTCTAAAAGGTGGCTTTAGATGATTCACACCTTTTATGAAGGTCTTGCACGATTTGTGGGACATAAGAGAGAAATCTTGGACACCCTCATGAAAATTAGAAATTTCAGCCAAATGAACTCTAATGGTAGAGGCCGATAGACCCGATTGGAAAAGGTCGGCCAGATAGTCTAGTATTATTGACACTGGTGCCGAGAAGTGATCTACTTGTTTATCTTTCAGCCAACAGGTAAATCTTTTCCATTTGCTCAGATAAGTAATTCTAGTGGAAGACTTATGAGATGCAATGAGAATGTCACATACTGTTAAAGAAAGATCATTCTGCCTGGCAATCAAGGGAATTGGAGTAGCCAAACCGTGAGCTTCAGGCTGTTCAAGTTGGGATGAATCGGGTTCTGTGGATGTGAGATCAACTCCGGGGTTGGATGGAGAATCCATGGTTGATCTAGTAGGTGAGGCCAAAGGAAGGGGAACCAAATCTGTCGAGGCCAATATGGTGCTATGAGGATCACCTTGCTCTTCAACCGACGGGCTTTCTTCAGAAAATGGGGGAAAGGGTGGGAATGCGTAAAGACGTCCCGAGGGCCAATCGTGGACTAGAGCGCCCCTGGGTGACTGCCCTGGAGGAGGAATCAGGGCGAAGTAGTTGCTGCATTTGTAGTTGGTCGGGGATACAAAGAGGTCACAGCATGGATGGCCCCAGTGGTGGAAGATCTCCGCCGCTATCAAGGGATTTAGGGACCACTCATGAGGCTGAAGAATGCACCTGCTGAGTCTGTCTGCTATCACGTTGGAACTCACGAGAATGTGCGTTGCTAGAAGAAAACGGTTGGTAGCCATCGCCCATTGCCATATCCTCATGGCCTCTCAACAAAGGTGGTAAGATTTGGTTCCATCTTGCTTGTTGATGCACCAGACCACCGATATGTTGTCTGATTGAATCGCAGTTGTCCCAGATGGCAGCAGGGGATGGAATGCTTGCAACGCCAGAAGCACCGCCTTCAGCTCTAGAACATTTATGCGCAGATGGGCCTCCAGTTCGGACCAATTACCTTGGACTGTCTGTCCCTGACATAGCCTCCCACCCCATCAGGGAGGCGTCTGTGGTTAATGTGGCCTTGGGTTGCTGGGGGGGGGGGAGAAGGGGCAAGACCATTGTGACAGATTGTGTGTCACCCACCAATTTAAATCCTGTTTTCACCTGTGGGTTACATGAATCATGGTTGAAAGAGGATGCTGAAAGGGATACCATTGGGTGAGCAATAGCCATTGTAGAAGCCTCATGTGAAACCTGGCCAGGGGGACAGTGGTGATGGAGGCTGCCATGGAACCCAACAGCCGTAGAACCGAGTGGGCCGTGGATTTCTCCCTTGAAAGGATTGGAGTCAATTGTTGCCTTATCCTTAAAATTCTGTGCTCTGGAATAGCAGCTCTGCAGTTCTGTGTGTCCAAGATAACCCCTATGAATTCTGTCAACTGAGATGGGGTGAGATTGGATTTTCTATCTCTAGTGCTGCTTCTTCCTTTTGACTGGGTGGAACATCTGGAAGGTTTATTGAAGGGACAGGACAAAGATCGAAGGGGATATGATAACCTCTGGTTATAATCCTTTGTACCCAAGAATCGGTGGTGATGGTTAGCCAGGCAGAAGGGTACAAAGAGAAACGTCCCCCAACCACCTCCAGAGGAAAGGAGTTGGGCCGCTCTTCAGGAGCACTGGTAGGATTGGCCAGGGAAAGAATCCCTGGAACCCTGGTTACGCAGACCCCCACTGCCCCGAAAAGAGCATCTTCCCTGTGAGATTCCCCCTCTGCCTCTAGGGGAGGACTCAGCCTGTGTGTCACGGAAAGGACCCTGATATTTCTTGAACCATATCTTCCCACTCTTTTGGTTTTGGGAGAAAGCACGTTGAGGGGAAGAATAACGGACACCTATGGTAGAAAGGGTCTTACCGCCCTGTTCACATCTGGCCAGTGTGCTTTTAACTTTGGGTCCAAACAACGAGGAGGCCTCAATGGGAGCGTTAAGAAAGGATGCCTTAAAGGGTTCCGCGAAATTGTACAAGTGCATCCAGGCGTGTCATCTCAAGACCGCAGCTGAACTCGCTGCTCTAGCTGCTCCTTCTGATGTGAGAGAGATCAGTCGCATACAGGAGTTAGATATTGACTCAATGGTGGCCAGCTGAGAGGCCACTTTATCACGGATCCCATCAGACATGGCACCAGCCAAGGTTTCAGAGAGCTCAAAAATGAGATCCCTTTGAAGCCTGGTAAAGTGTGCCATATAATTCAGGGACCTGACAGTAAAGGTCGCTGATGCAAAGGTGCGCTTCCCTATCCTGTACAGGGCCCAGGACTCTTTGTTAGGTGGATGGACAGTCTGGCTTTCTTCTTCTGCCAGATCCTTTTTTGTTGCAGCCGCCACCAACAAAGCATTCACAGGAAGACCTTTTGACCAACAGGGATTCGTAGCAGGAGGGGAAAAAATCTTATCTGGCCTCCAGGGAATAGCTTTGACGGTGTCAAGAGCCTTCCAAGCATTCTGCACGACAAGCCGGATAGGTTCATCAGCAGGTGGAGTAACCCAGGAGGTAGGCGGCCGGGCGCGAAAGGCCTGCAGGAACACAGATTCCTCAGAGGTTTCAGGATTTCGAGGATATCACCAAAGGATACCTCAGAGGGTGACCGAGGGGATCCTTCCCCCTCATCAAAATCTGTGTCTTCAGTGAGGGACTCCTCTGTGAAGTCCATGTGCTTTCTCTTACACAAACCTTTCAGGTGGACTTCCTCAGTGGAAGAAGCTGGGGAAGACAGCAGAAAAGGGGTTTCCTGTAGGAATATGTCCAGAGGCCCTTGCACCCGGTGTTCGCTCTGTGCGAATTCTGAAACCAGTGTATCAGACGAGGGCGGAGGGATAGACAGTCCAGTATCACCAGCAGCAGCGAAAGCCTTCTCCATCAGTTGGAAGGCTGGTCCACTTGAAGAGGAGTGAATGTCTAGGACAGAGGTCACCCCTCCCCTAAGTGGCTCAGCCTGCCGACCCGGAGTCACTGGATGTCTGTGGAGCAGCAAACTATGTGTGTCACAACTGACATCCTGGGTCGTAGCAAAATTTTCCTGCCATGAAGGCAACTGCCGTTCCTTAGTGAGATCCATAAAGGGAACCGCAGAAGGGGAAGACTGTGCTATATCCATGGACTTCAAAGGCAATGAAGGAGGAGAATAAGAAGGGGTCTTTGGAGACGGGTGATCACCTCCCAAGGAAGGATAGTTCCTGGGGGGTGGGATACCTCTGGCCAAGAGCACCTGATCCACAAGATGCAAAACATTGTGTTCGGAAAGGCTTCTAGTGGACCTCACGGAGACTGAGGGAGAAACAGGCCTGTCCACAGAAGAGGCAAGCTCGGTGCCCATCTCACCAGTCCGCACTGAAAACAACGGTGCTGAGTGACAATGGACTACGGGTGTCTGTACTGAAGAAGTCATTAGTGCTGAGGTCATGGTCTGCACTGACACAGGGATCGGTGCCGAGGTCATGGTCTGCACCGACACAGGGATTGGTGCCGAAGTGGTTGTCGGTACCAAAGCTGGAACCGACAAAACTGGAGTCAACAATAAAGGCATCGGTTCAGAGTAAAATGTCAGAGCCGATGTGGTCAAGGTCTGCGCTGACTGAACAGTCGGTGCCGATACAGTAGTAAGAGTCTGAACCGAAGAGCCCCTCGGTGCCAATTTAGTGAAGGCTGCAGGAGAAGACGGAGCCGAAGGCCTCGGTGCTGAAGGTCTAGGCACCAAAATCACTGGTGCTGACTGAGTGAGCTCCGAAGCCGAAACTTTAGCCTTTTTAGGTTTTGGTTGGTGGGAGTCCCCAACCGGGCATGAAGGCAAAGATTTAGCCTTGGTAGGAACATCCAAGATTTTCTTATGGGCTCTAGGAGGAGTTGGGGCCTCTGACCCAGAAATAGCCTCTGAAAAGGGAGATATAAGAAGTCCCTTCAGCAACAGCTTGTTTTTCCTTTCCAACAAAGTTCTATTTGAAAAGTTTTCACAGATAGTACAGGGCAGGTCAACAGATAAGTGGGACGCCCCCAAACAATAAACGCACAAAGAGTGTGCATCAGAAGTAGGTAGTTTATGTCCACAATCAGATCACCGTTTAAACCCCGGACTACCTTTCTTATCTGCCATGATAGCAAAATTAGATAGCAGAAAAGGGTACCAGCAATGGTACAAAAGAATACCCGAAGGTATGATAAAAAGGGAAAGATTACCAATGATGGTAAGGGGAGAATACCTCGCGGTAAAAAGGTAGAGAAAAGAGAAGGAAAACCTGAAGAAAATATGGTCGCTAGATGCGATAGGGTAAGAGACAACGAAATAGAAACTTTTCTGACAGAAAGGTAATATAAATGACTATTAAACAATAAATAACTGTACTTAGCTCAAGAGAAGCAGCTTGACATGACCGAATGGCAATGTGGCAAATGAAATCTGAGGGAACAGGGAGATGGGGATTGTGGGTAAGAGTTTAGCTCGAGAGTTTAAAGCTGATGCGAGCTTGGAAAATGGCCGGCTCGGTTCTGAGGTTGGAACCGATACCCATGCGTAAGGAATGAATGAGGATTAACAATATCAGATTAAGTATTATAATGCTGTTAAATTTGCTGAGTACTTTATTTCACGTTACACTTTAAATTCAATGCAAATAATCCCTTATTCTTGCTGTAAACTTCAGTGATTGCTAAATGTCAACAACTAACCATACTCAAGTGTAATATACTTTTCTTAACCACAGGCATGGGACACAGCTAAAAGGGTCTTTGGAACAGCCCACCTACCAAATAAGGAAGTAAATAAATAACTATCTATTCTATGTGTTTAGAAATGTCTGAGACTTTTATACATATTGTGTTCTATGTTTTATTTACATGATTTTATGTATTTTACACTCAACTATTACAAATAAGCATGCAAATAAAATTTGATTGACTGGAGGTAGACATTTCTTATGTTATTTTATTGTTCTGCTATAACACCAGGCATCAAGCATATCTAGAAACCACATGCAAACTCCCATGGTAAACATACAAATGAAACAGTAGCAAGGTAAACATCTGAAATTTCTTGTACAGTCTGAACTAGTCAAGACCTAGATCTAAGATGGTTCTTATGTTCTTGGCTTTTTTAGGAGATAGGAAGGCCCAGGATTAAAATTTATATCTGCACCATTTCTGGGACCAGGTGAATGATTTTATTTTTGGAAGAGGTTTATGACCTGTGCCTACAGGTAATATCACTAATAAAAGAAAAGGGCTTAATGTAGTTTGAGCAAAAAATACTTCTGTGCTTCTCCATATTTCTCCCATCGCTCAGCCAAAGAGCTGAAATGTGGATGCAGGTCATAAAACTCTTCCAAAAATGATCATTCAAACATCTACTGTTATGGTATGTTTACTTACACAATTGTACTTTCTTCTGTGTATTATAAAACAGCAGGAGATATGGAGTTTGAGTCAGAGCTACTGTCTATGAGTATCGCTATGAATGATTGTCCTTCTAACATGACAAACTGATTGTTAGTGTTGTTGCAGCTGTTTTTCCCCTTGCTTGGAAAATTCAAAAGCACTTGTAAATGAGCTGACATGTACACTGTAATAAAGTACTTCTTGCTGTCACTTTCTCTGAAAAAGTTGGCATCACTAATTAATTTGAAATAAAAGAAAGAGTTTGGATATTCATCAAGCAGCCCGTACCTGTAAACAGACTTTTTCCACAGATTACACCTGATGGCCAAGCACACACTTGTGTTGCTATAACAATGGAAGATTTACTACAGTTCTAGAAGTTGAATCCCACAAATTAAATACATTTATGGTTTATGAGTGCTCCACAGCATGAACCTAGGGTGACTAATGGATGAGGACTAGTCTAAAAGAAAAGTCCCTGAAGTAAGAGTTCATGACTTCTTCATAAACCAAAGTAGCTGCTTTTCAGCAACAGGTCAGTACGTCTTACAGAAGACAGGCGGAAAGCAGCTGCTTCGTTGGTAGGATGAAATTCGTATGTGTAAAGATGACACCCAAATTTCATCCTTTACATAAAAGGACCAAAACAGTCCATCTTCAAACATCTTGTATGACACAGTGTCTGCAAGTAAAACTCTCCAACAATTTTGCAGTTGCCGCAATCTATGTGAAATAGAATTATGCTGTATGTTGAAAAAGATGTGTATTTTATGATAATTATGTGAAGGAACAATAAGATTCAACATGTTACCACAGTTAAGTTAAACAAATGTATCCTTATTATACAGAACAGATCACTAAGCTTTAATGATATTTATTCTTTCACAGCCATGATTCAAATCATTGTGAATATTTTAAAAGCTTCTTATAGAAAGCCAATTCCTCAAACAGTAAGCTTCTTTATCCCCACCAGTTCCCTGCTGGGCAGTGAGACAAGCAAATGAGATGGATTGGTGGCTGCTAGCATGTAGGAAGTCAAAATCTGATGATGGGTTATGAAAAGATTTAGTTTGAATGGGGTAATTAATACCACCTGTAAGTGCAACATCCACAGAATTAACAGTAACTAGATACAAAGTACATTTAAAACTAAAACCAAATCTATTGCTAGAAATCTCCAAAAGAAAATTAAGAAAAAAAAATGTCTGTCTCTTTTGCAATGACTAAAGTACAGTTGTGTAAAACCTTACCATAATGTACAGGCTGTACATTACTGATTTTTAGACGCTATTAGCAATCACATATATTATCTCGAATTTGTAATATTGTTAAATGTTTTAATCTTGTTGTACATATCTATGTATTGTCTTTGTAGTCGTGCATTAGATTGTCTTTGTATTTATGGAGCTTTTCTCCCCGGGTCTCCACTGAAAAAGGGCTTCGGCCCAGCTGGACGAACCCGGTCAACAAATTTCAATGTCCGCCTTATAAAATTTAGAAAGCTCTGACCTTGGACGGCATTCAGTAATGGTAGTAGGGACTTCTTCTCTGACTAAAATTTGAGGAACACCCCTAGGCCCCTCACAGATAATCAGCCATGGTTCCCCCTGAACATCTGAAGCAGACGTCTGCAATGCCTCCTCGGACGTGCCTGAAGTCAGACCCCCGCTAGCCTCCAACCCAGTCATGGCAGAGGAGTCCAGCGATGAAGCCAGGCGAACATCTGGGATTTCACTCGGATAGAGATGTCTGGTGGAGGCCGGACAGCAAAAGATTCCGGCCTAGATTTTTTGGCCTTCTTCCTCACAGACTGCTGTCCCTCGGCGCAGGAATTTCCCTCCATTGTGTCTTTAGCAAGAAGCTTAAGATATTATTTTTAAGATAAAGTGCCAAAGAAGAAAGCCTATTAAGAAGGGTATTGGGAACAAATACCTGACAAACAGAACAGGATGTATGGCCATGTGAAGCGCCAAGGCAAAACAGACACTGTTTGTAGCAGTCTTTATGGGGGATCTGTCTCCCACACTTGCATTTACCCTTCTTGGATAACATGAAACTGTACAAGTAACAATATAATAAAAGAAAGATAAAAGACAACAAAATCCCAATGGGGCATTTATCTATAACAGCTTGATGGAATGGGTGTTCAGACAGATGATCAAGATATGGCGTTCGGACTGGGGGCAAAGAAGTTCTAAGTATAGTGCATCTGGGCATCACCTTTATGCCCTACACTACGTGAGGAGCATACACGTGACATACTGTGTACCTTAAAGCAACCTAAAGGCTTTGGTATACTGGTTGGATGTCAGGCCGCTCTTGCCAGGGGATCCCTAGTGTAATGAAAATTGCAACACTGAAGTGAAAGGCCATCATATCATCAGTATAGAAAAAAAATGCATCAAAGGGCTGCCACACTCTTGCTCAAATCCCCTCCCCCAAAACAAACACACACACGCCGTACCATGTCCAGATTGACCTTTAAGTTAAACAAATGTTTTAAGTTGGATAACAAACTTGTTAAAGGAGAATCTGGTAGATAACCACTGAAGATCTCCATACTATGTTGACATTGGATGCTGTAACAGTGGCTGGTGACATCCATTGTAAGCCAATAAATACATCCATAAATTACAAGAATCGTGAAGGTATGAGTCTAATCTCAAAAGTGCTGACAAACCTACCTATGCTCTTCAGCACAATACCGCAAATGGATATTATTTGCCTCACAGAAGAACAAACGAGTTGTGTGTGCACCTTATGGAGACAAAAGAAAAACGACCATTCCACCATTAGATAATATAATATTTTATTTTTTTCTTAAGATGAGCAACTCAATCCAACAACCTTCAGTAAAAAGACATAACAGCTTTCATCGTCTGATTTTTACATACTTCTAACCATTTGTTGATAATAAGGGTTATCATTTAAATGTTTGCAACACATATTTATATACTGGATAGCATTGAATATCACCTTTTACCCTTAGCCTGTGTTATAACAATACTAAGATTGTTTTTGAAAGCTTGTAATAAAATCCAGTGAAGCTTCTATAAATTGTAATATACATCCTGATTAAATATTATGCATTTTTAACAGGTAATAAAATTACTTAGTTTTTACCCAAATGATGGCCAACATTTTATTTTCAGGAGAAGGGGAAAATATAAATCAACCTCAGAACTGCTAGTAATCTCACTGTCTTCACTAGTTTAATTATTATGCACGTTATGTGGCAAACTAGCATAAGGGTGAAAAAAATTAAAAGATGTAATTTGTGACCAAGTTTAAAATGACTTGTCTCAAGTGGGGGAAGTGAGTTGAGATAAACTTGAGGGCAAGAAAAGTTCCAATTGTTCATCAGAATCATCAATATAACTGATGTTAACAACATTTGAAAAATTATTAATTTCCTGACAAACTGTGAGAAGGCAAATAGCAAATTCAACCAAGTCAGGAAAAAAAAACTGTTCAGAGTTTTATGCACTGTTAAAAAAAGGAACCATGCCAGAGATATCAACAACATTTGAACAGTTAGTTATTATTCTCATCTGACATTTCATACGACCAGTAAGAAAACACCTACTAAATTCAATTGAATCAAGGAAAAGAAACCTGTCTAGTGTCTATGTCTTTGTGAGATGTTTCTTAATCATGATTAAATAACTGATTTATTTTTCTCTGTTCTGATGAAAATTATATTCTGCTTTCTTTAAACTGTTGCCAAAATTAGTACTACTGCCACAATGCTCCATTTCATAGTTAGAGCTAGTGTCCAGAGATTTCTGTGGTGGGATGGTAGAAAAGGGGGCAACAAAAGTAACAATGGAGTTGATGATGCCATCATGTTGGTCTGACGACCTCTCTGCATCCCTTCATTTGGTTGATCTCTTTAATCACCAGAGAAGAGCCTGTTCCTTAGTGTTGTCCATCGCATCTCTTATGAGTTTGCCTTTTTAAAAGCTTAGAGGATGAGGTTAACTATAATACCTTCTAAATCCCAATCTGACTCACTAGTGGACAATTCAAATTTTAATTGGTCATGAACAGGTTTCATTTCTGAAATAATTTTACTTTGTTTTAAATTATCCCAGTCAATTAAAATCAAAGAGCAGTGCAAAGTATAGAGGTGGGCTGAAGAAATCCATCACTGATGAAAACCTGTAACATTAAAGTCATTCAGGTCAAAGGGACTAAAGGATATGCCCAAAGCCTTCTGGGAGAAATTTCAAGTTTAATATATTTTACGTTAAAAATATTACAATATGTCCTGGTCTTTTGCTGCAGTAACTTCTTTAGTTCAAGGAAAACTTCCTGGGAAAGAAACATATTAATGAAACATTCATTCTTTAAGTCCCTTAGTATTTTTTCCATGAAATTATTTCTGGTTTCTTCCAGTTCAGTACTATTTAAAATGTACTGCTCTATTTTTCATTTGTCCGATTCTGTGCATCTCTCAACTACTAAAATTATCTGAAGTTATAAACAGTACAAGAAACATTACTCCAAAAATGTGCATATACATATACACACATCATTTTACTTCCTCTGGCTCCTCTGTAGTAAGCCTTTTGGTGAGAAGGAAAAATAAAGAAAATGCAGACTAAAAAATGTGAATACCAAACAATGACAAAAAATAAGCAGGCAAGCAATTAATACTTTCCAATTACATTTTAAGTTAAGAACAAGCACAAAAGTACTGTAGTTCACAATGTATACCCCCAGATTCACTAATCTTCCGTGCAGGACTAGCTTAGTCCTGCAAGGAAGCGCCCGTTTAGGAGCAGGACGGCAGCACACCATGCATATTAATGAAGTCGTGCTGCCCAAGCTCCCAGGCTTACATGGAGCGTGTACGAGTGCAGGGGGCATTTCTGAGAGCAGAGCTCTCAGAATAAACATGCCCCCTGCAATGTAGAAAAGCAGAAACGTGTTAAGAGATGAGCGAGATCACTCATAGTTGTCCGCATATCCCCACCAACAGTTCCCCATGTGTACAACAGCAACAGTACTGAAAAAGTAAATAAAGAAACTCTCATTTTTTTTTTTAAAACACCGATTAAAGCTAACTGTAGGTGCACGGGTGTGCCCATCACTTAGCTACGGTTAAAGCAGCTTAAAAGGCTGAAGAGGATAACAAGGAAGATATATACAAATGAAGCAGCACAGCAATAGTGTAGTGGGCAGAGCATCCACCTAACGAGCAGGCATTCCAGGTTTGAGTCCCACTGCAGCACATTTCATTCTCCACGTGAAATCTGTATATGAACATTTTTTTGCTGTATAACCTACTAAATAACATTTAAATGTGAATTGGAGTACTGCATTAAATGCACATGTGAAGTGTTAGTGTCATAATGAATAAGGCACTAGTAAGCAGGTTTAAGCACAAATAAGCAGTAGTAAGCATATATAAGAACTAGTAAGTGTGTTTAAGTGTGTTTGCACGGGAATAAGCATCGCCTACACAGATTAAGCAAAGTAGAAGCTAACTGAGTTTAAGAAACTGTAAACGAAGGTTAGCATTGCTTAGCTCTGTGTACACCTGCTTACAACTGCTTTAAAGTGCCTTAATCACTCTGTACCCAACGGCCCATGTTCTGCCCCAGCAACAAAATAAACAGCTTCTGCAAGCTCGAACTCAGGACCCTGTACACTACAGTCACAGCAGTTAACCACTAAGCCATCATAGCAATACATATGAGTGAGGTTTCAGCAAACAAATTCTCACCATAGGAAAATCAAACCGAACATGTGAACTGAATTTATGTACAGTGTGATGTTGTATAACCGGCTACATAACATAAATATGTGAACTGGAGTACTGCAGTAAGGCCAGATCTGAGGCGTTATTGTAATAAAGTGTTGAAGTCCCCAGGACCCCATACAGTACGTACACATGAATCACCGATACCAGACACAGATATAACATGTAACAAATTATAAATCAATGTCAAAAGGACAATATAATGCTAATTACATATTAAGCAATGCTAAGCATTGCACAGATCGGCTTACGTGGTGTAACCAATGTGTAGGCTGGCTAATTCAATCTGCCCAATGGTATGCCCCTTTAAGCAGTGCCAACATTAGGTAAGCAGGTGTGCCCATAGCTTAGCCTTTTCAAAACCGTCCAATCACTGGAAAGTGCGGGAAACTGGGCATATTTAAACCCCACAGGCGCCAATAATCCCCATAACTGGTTGCAGCTCCCTACTGTAGGCAGAATGGCTGGAGTAGGTGAAGGCACTCAATTCAGAGCGCAGAGCTGGGACATTAATGAGTCGAAATACATGGTGTGGCTCCTGGTCAAAAAACATGAGCAGATACTCCTGCAGGGCCATTACCAGGGCTCCCAGTATAAAGTGTAGGCCTGGGACAGTCTCGCCCGTGACCTCACTAATGCCGCAGGTATCCCTTGGACTGGTAAGCAGGTCAGGCATCACCATGCTGACCTGAAGAGGCATTGGGGGGGGGGGCTACTGGAAGAGTGGATCCAGGAGTGCAGGCAGATGGCTGATGCCCCAGTATTGAGTAATTACCCATTCCACTAAGTATATAATTGCCTAGCTTGTGTATACTATGGACAGGTTATGGCTAAATGTCACTGCATTTCTCTGACAGCTGCAGATGAGCGGGCTGTGAACCAGCAAGCCCCTGCCGCTAGGCTGCAAAGGCAGTGTTGCGAGGCAGGTTAGTAATAATCTTGCATGAACTGTCATATCCTGTGAATAAAGTTATAAACCCTGGAGTGCTTGTGTATACTCTGATTTAATATGTTGTAGTGCTGCATGATATAAATAGTACTGTAGTATTAAGCAGTGTTACTCACACTGTGGTACGCAGATAAAATGTGTAGGAAGTTCTGTATAACAAGAGGTTAGTCATATTGTACAACTGAGGGAGACTTTGAGAGAAAACATTTGAAAGCTTTACACCAATTCCCTCATAGCACAGTGTACTGTGATGTTAACTGTAATAGTTTTACCACACAAAGCAGGGACTGAATCCTGGAAGTGGCAGTAAGTTGCATACATAATCATACCCCACAGCTGTACAGAATTTGTGAGAATGTTCAGATAGAAAGCTGTATGCATAATTAGACCCAACAACTATACAGAGTTTGCTAGAATGATCAGATAGTAATCTGTAAGCATAATCATAACCATCAACTGTACAGACTGCGTCAGAATGTTCAGATAGTAATCTGTATGCATATTCATACCCCTCAACTATTCTGATCTGCCCAGCATGTGCAGATAAATGGCCCACATCTGCTGCCTGGTACCCTGTTCCCCTGAGAAATCAGTGTGATGATCCAAGAAATGTAGGCAGCCTGTGATGACCGATAGTCAAATCTGTACATAGTCAGAGAATGTATATGAAAACAAACCTGTCATTGTAGCATCACACCCAAGGTGTATGAGAGCAATTCTCATAATATGTGGCATTAACACCTGCATCTTGTTAAGCCTCAACCAGTGTGTGTGCAATAACGGATTGAGGGGTATATGTATAACATCAATATGGAATCTGGGAGTATGTGCAGAAATTGTCAGGTAGTGTTAACAAAGATCTTCTCAACAGCTATAACAGGTAAAGGTGTAGACTATATGTTAGACACAGTCCACGTATATACTAATCTACAAACATACCATTGTACAAAGTAAGGCCAATGGGTAGTGTAATAATACATGTAAGGTACAGATCACTGCAGTGACCAAGAAAGTTGTGAAAACTACAGGGATATATCAGTTGTTAATTGAAGTCTCTCTCTTGCCCCCATCATATGTGCAACAATAACCCAATTATACACCTCAATGGTTATGTTTACTCTCCAAACTTATGTTGGGACATATGTCCTATTGGTTCATAAATAACCACATTTGGTTCTATACATGTGCCATGTTAAAATTCACCCATATTGGAGGCCTGTTGCCATCAATAAAACCTGCATGCTGTCGTAATGGCCACTGCTGTTCCATATATGCATGTGTTCTGCTCGTTATGAGCTGGTTTAAATTTGGTGTCTTGGGTTAATGGGTAAACCTATGCATGCTTTTATATCTAATCCTGAATGCTGTTGACTATTACAAACCCATATCTGTCTGTAAACTGCAACACCACAGCTTTTATGGGAAGGCCGGTCCCAGCGGACCCACCTGTCCCACTCTCAGCTGGCCATGACACCGAGCACCAGCACATCTGGGGCCCAGCCTGGGACCTCCTCCTCCTCTGTAGGCTCTGCACCTCCTTCGGGTGGAACTGCTGCAGGGGATGGGGCTCGGCCCCCCCCGGGAGCAGGGGTGGAGAGGAACCAGTCACCCGTCGTCAGGTCTGGGCCGTGGTGCATACGGAGATCGATAAAGCATTTCGAGACCAGCTACGCCAGCTTGAGGGCCGAGTGGCACAATTACAGGGTGAGCCTGTCTCTCCTACCCAGCCCCCAGCATGGTGACCTTTGGGGCCGTGAAGGTGCAGTGGTGACTGCCCATGGGGGGGGGGGGGACCTCAGTCCCACTGTTTCCGTTTGGGGGCTCATGGGCTTGCAACTTCCAAATACCCCTCCTCATCCAAGTTGTTTACCCCCATGTGTCATATACTGCCCCTGTATATGTCTTGTTTGTCTGTCTGTTAACCTACCCAACCTACCTCCTCAAATATACCTACTACCCCACCCCAACATCCCACTCTCACCTGAAAAAAAAAGGGCAATCTTTTCCCACAAAAAAATCTTGCCCCATATATAGCTGTCCATTTTGCACATGTCCACTGGACACACATAATCTGGCCTAATTGGCATCACAACAAATTTATGTTGTCCTCACCCGTCTCTCAGAGGTTTGAGTGTCCAAATCTACCTCCAAATTCAGTGTATATGCACAGCTGTTGCTGTAGAAGAAATGAGCAGCTATGGACCTTCCATCCACCTTTCCTGCACATCCCTAGCTATTTTCCCCTCTGTGCCCCTTTTTCACCACTTTCCTATCAACCCTTTTTTCTTTTCTTTTAAAAGGGGTAAGCAGCAGTAAGCGGGTTTAAGCCTGTTTGCGCAGGGGTAAGCACTGCCTACAAAGGTTAAGCAATTTAGAAGCTGAATGTAAGACACTGTAACCGGAAGTTAGCAGTGCTTAGCTCTGCACAAACCCGCTTACAACTGCTTTAAAGTGCCTTAATCCCTCTGTATCCAATGACCGGTGTTCTGCCCAGCAACAAAATAAACAGCCTCTGCAAGGCTCAAACCCAGGAACCTGCAAACCATACACAAAGTGACTTACCACTTAGCCATGGCAGATATGCATAACCTTGATGTTTTCACAAACATATCATCCAGGACAATCAGTCAACAGTACAGGAAATGTAGTAATATCATACCATACAACCTCTTAATGCAAGAATTCTGGACAAAGTGCGCCAAAATGTGGGTACAAATAGGGATATATGTCAAATACTGCTTTAATACACTTAAAACGTTGTTAGCTACACAGTTATATGTATTAGAACACATATTTTGAAGGAGATGAAGTCTGAAACACAAAAGTGTCGGCACTAGTTACTGACTTCAATACTGAGATCATCCATGTCAAATGCCAAGAGAATGAGGTACAGGCCAAAAATATGAGCCGAACATGCATGGACATATGGACAGATATATATATATATATATATATATATATATATATATATATCTATAAATGTAGACAGACAGTTAAATATATATATATATATATATATATATATATATATATATATATATATATATATATATATGCATGACTCACAAATAACCATATAACTGTATATAGATAGATAAATATGTCCATATGTATGTATTTATATATATCTATACACACACACACATATATATATATATATATATATATATACACACACACACATATATATATATATATATACACACACACACACACACACACACACATATATATATATATATATGAGGGTTTTACATATATAATTATGTAAATATATATATATATATATATATATATATATATATATATATATATATATACACATACACAAATAGAAATGTGTATAGCATTTCCACATGGGAACAAAATCCTGAACCACTCACTACAACATAAGAGACCATAAGCACTGTTAATGGGGGTGGGGGCTCAAACGGGGGATACTAGTAATTAGTGCTATGTTAACCCCCCCCCCCCCCCCCCCACACAGCCCTAATGGATATGCTGTGCAATCCAATATCCAGCACATGCAGTTCTTGACTTCAGGACCCTCCACAACACAGCTACAATGCTTTAACAGTAATCCAATTCACCTGTAAATGTCTGGGCAATATCTGTAACATGCAGAAAAGTCATTCTACCACAGGTAATGTACAATGTGGAAGGAGTACACATTACAATGGTTCAGATATGCACATGCATCTATACAATGACAAATATATTCAGGTCATATATATAATATATATATAGGTGCATACACATATACACAGTCAAAAGGTATTAGCAGCCATACATATGTAGAAGTAGCGTGAAGTACTGGGTGCAAAGTATATCCCTTAGCCACAAGTCCTGTAACTGGTACCTGTGAAATGTGTAGTGTGACAACCATTCCCACAAATGAGAATACTGACATTAAACATATACCCACTCACAATTCAAAGGACATGACACGACACACAGGGATGCATACACAGAAAACCTTTATTTGTGTACTATACAGTAATGTATGCCATTACTTACAGCACATAAATTTTGAAATATGTAATCAGTGAAGAATGCAAGGCCCACACAAAACAGTAGATGCAAGCAATGTGGATATATAACATACTATGCTGTCCAGGCCAAGGCCTTCAATTAGTACAACAGTAGACAAAGGATTTGCCTTCAAGATAACAATCAACAATTACAGATGTAGTTCAGCAGCCTCCAATTACACCCTGTAGTCAAGTCCTAGGGGGAAATGTATTAGTTGTGGTAATGTCAATGTATCTGTCACATGTATGGACCCTAACCAACATATTTTGTGGGAGTCCAGGATATGACTGGGATGATAGCAGGAATGCTAGCAGTAAATAATGATAGGCCATTACCTAACAACCCCTAACTGTATCACAGGAAGACAAAGCCTGACATATATGTGGAGGACAGAGGCAGAAACACAGGGCCATACTTGCAATATTGATGCTACACATCCTGGAAATTGCTGGTGTTACAGGATTTGTTGCAATATACCCTTATGTATGAATAAGATATCAGAAACACAAATGGATGTAGCCATGTACTGATAGCACTCAACAGACAGACTGCCAGTGATATATCTAGGACAAGACCTGTGTGGTGCACAGACAAAACCAAACAGACAATCCACTGGCTATCATGTGGATAGGCCCACAGATCAGAGCTATGCAGACAGACTGCATTCCATCCTAAACTACTATGTACACACAAACACTGCAAGACCAACAATATACAATGCACATAACAACACTACTCACTCTGTCTGTAGGTCTGGAACCTCATACAAATGTGTAATTGGCCTGTGTCTGCAAGTCCTGTTGTAAGAGGTATTGCAACCTGCTGTCTGTAACACTGCTGCCCACATACAGGAAGGATACTGGAAAAGTTAAGGGACAATGTCCAAATGAGTCAGTATTTTATAGTACTGGGTTGCCATGACAGTGGTACACAGCAGGATGCATGCAGTTAGCAACTGTTGCACACAGTTTGGCTTTGTCAAGGGAAGATCATGCCTTTTGAACTTGGTCGACTTCTTCGAAATAGTCACCAAGGCCATTGATGAGGGAAAGGCAGTCCATACAGCCTACCTTGACCTTGCAAAGGCTTTCGACACAATACCCCACTCGGGTATTGTAGAAAAACTTACCAGCTTAAATGTAAACCCATATGTCACAAGATGGGTTGCAAACTGGCTTAAGGACAGAACCCACAGGGTTAGAGTTGCTGGCGCTGTGTCAGACTCAAGCCGGGTCACAAGTGGTGTCCCACAGGGCTCGGTCCTTGGCCCCTATTGTTTGGCATCTACTTCTCAGAAGTACAGGCCAACATGGGAGGACTTTGCTGACAAAGTTTGCAGATGACTGCAAACTGGCCATAGTGGAAAGTGCATCGGACACTGATATCCTTCAGAAGGGACTCACGGAAACAGATAGCTGGTGCCAGAGCCATGGCCTGAAGTTAAACGCCAAAAATGTATAGTCATACCTTCGGGAAAAACAAGGTAACCCCAAGCTACCATATAGGTGGCAATCCACTAAGCACAGAAGAGGTTATCAGGGACCTGGGGACCCAGGTTGACAGTGGCCTTTCTTTTGACACTCACATTGCTAAAGTGGTTAGAAAGACCTTCTACATTGCCCACCTGATCATGAAGGGATTTACATCCAGATCTAGTGAGGTCATTGTTCCCTGTACTCTTCACTTATCAGACCAATGATCGAGTACAATGCCCCATTCGGGATGTATCTCACCCGACATCTGCAGCAATTGGAGAGACCCCAAAAGTTCCTCACCAAAAGGATAAAGGGACTCCAAAATCTGTCATATGCTGCCAGATTGAAGAAACTCCAGCTCTATTCAGTCGCATACCGCCTGCTCAGAGGTGACATGTGCCTGACATACAAGGCCATGTCCAACCCGGAATTAATGGACATGCTCCACCTCAAAAAATCCAAATCCACCAAAACCACTAGAGCAAGCGACTTAAACCTTAGCACGGATATAAATAGGACGTGCTGGAGGGATAGATTTATCACTCAGAGACTCCTATGCTGTGGAATAAAATCGGTCCATGTGAGGCAGAGCACCTCGCTGACTCTGTTCAAGAGAAATCTAGACCTGTGGATGGGAGATCGTGGTTTACCCCGAATCATCTCTGGGTCACTGCTGGACAGAGGCACAACAAACTAATGGGCACAGTATTTTTTCATATAAGGGGTGGCGTAAGCCACAATAATTTGGGCTAGGCTTATAAATGCCTTAGGGCAGATAGCCTAGTATAAACCTATGAACCTATGAACTGATTGGTGCAGAGCCCATCACCTGATCATGTGCATCACCTACAAAAGCCATGCTGCAATCCATTCAAACCAGCTCAATCACTCTAGTGGAGAGAGAGAGAGAGAGACACACACAGACAAAAAAAAAAACCTTAAAACAACAGAAAGTTGTCACAGCTTTCAGAAAAAAAATGTACAGGTAAACATATATGTATGTAATTGAATGTAGTATGTGGTATAGAATAATAGGATATATGATGTGGAATGATTTATATGTACCATCTATAGTTGTCCCTGTAACGATGTTCTGCTGACCAACTGCTCTGGACAATACTGTCTGTCCCTGTAGGCAGTGGGACATATCTGCCAACTGTGCAGATCAGCAATGAATGACAAAGATGTAAGCCATAACATCTGTGTTTGGTATGTTAGTGTGGGCAATAGCTGGTGGTGGAAGTAGTGTCTTCATGATAGACACATGGATGTCAGAGCACACCACTTGCAGGACAGTCATGTTAATGTGTAATGTAGCATGCACAAATGCCATAGGTGTATAATAGGCTTACCAGCAATCTCTCACCATATATACCATCCTAATGCATCTGTGTTCACACGTGACACCGGTCTGTGTTTCAGCAAGGAAGAACAGTGCAGCTGTGAATGAAAGATAGTTACAGAATGTGGACCAGATGTCTGTATGCACCCCACATATAGATAAATATCTGTGTGATATATAATTAGACGTGTATGTCTACAGATATACAGACACTCATATAGATACAGGTATATAAACAACCCACAAGATATATCTACACATATATGTACATATATATATATATATATATATATATGTATGTACATATATATATATAAATATATATATATATATATATATATATATATATATATATATATGTATATGTATGTATATATATATATATACATATGTATATATATATATATATATATATATATATATATATATATATATATATATATATGTATATATATATATATATATATATATATATATATATATATATATATATATATATATATATATATATGTGTTTGTATATACATATATATATGTATATACATATATATATATATATATCTATATCTATACATGGCTACACTGTGCCAATATTTGTCATCACCCTCCTAGCCACCCCAAGCCCACACACAGTTACAGTGCCCCAACAAGCCCCATCACAACTGGCCATAGCAGAGGGACAGTTGGCGGTTGGTGCCGGTGACCAGAAAAAAGTGGTGTCCATGCCAACTGTGTCAGGTCGCAGTCAGCATAGCCGGATGTCCGGCAGGGCACCACATTGGCAGATGTACCGTGGTTCTCATGGGAGGGCCGCTGGTCATCATGCCCCTGGCAGAGACGCCACAACTGGTATCACCAGGAGCATGTTTCAGGCCATAATGGAGGCACAGGCACATATGGAAATGTACACTAGACAGGGCCTGAGGCTGCAGAGGGCTGCTTTCTCATCTGTAAGTGGCAACATCTGTGAACTTGCTGCTGCCCTCCATGAAAACACAGAGGTCATGGATAGACGGTGGGGTGAAATAGTGTGCCTCCTCGACCGTGGTATGTATGTGCTTGAACACATGGTAGGAGTGGTGAGACGGCCACGTGGACATAGGCCAGAAACGCAAGCAGTTGGTCAACGTGGACGTGCCAGGACGCCAAGCCACTCCTGTAGTGGCAGTGCCAGCACATGTTAGTGAGGGCGTACAACACTGGAGGTGCTGTCCACACCACACCACAGCAGGCCTCGTGCACGTGGCCCTGGCCAGTCCCCGGAAGGACATAGTTCCAGCGGACATCTGTCATCATCAGGGGAGAGTAGCACCTCAAGGTCTGTACCTGCACATGCCCATGGAACCCCTGGCAGTCACAGTCAGTGTGCTCGTGGCCAGAGGCGGTGAATTGCACACCCTGCCAGGTATGGCCTGCAGATGTCCAACAACACTTGTATAGGGCAACCACATGGCAGAACTGTGTGCATGCATACCCACACACTATGCAACCACACCTAGGGCAACCCCATACTGACACACACCACATCACCATGCCCCAATCAATGAACTAAACCCCTCACCCACACACATGGTGACAAATGTATGGACCACCCTCAGCCTCTGGCAAACCAGCAACACACCCTGTGCATATGATACCTGTGCCACATCCCTGTCATTCATAACATTGATGCAGGGACAGGCTAATATGGTTCTGATACACACGGTGACTGTAATAGAGTGCTGCAATGTACTGCAGTGTAAGATGTTGTCAGGGATAATGTGTAAAGCATGCATGTCAGGTAGTGTAGCCATGCAGCTATGATGCATTTCAGCTGTTAGTAACACTGATTGATTGTTATCTTCATAATGTTACCCATTTGTGTTGTAGGTGTACATTTGTCAGCAGGAGGATGGTCTGCAGTCATATTCCACAAGGTCTATGGCACTGTGGTGATACAATGGCCGTGACGTATCTGGTGTACAGTTGCATACATGTCACAGGTTTGTATAACAGTTATTGCCTATGCCACACTGAGAGGTGACCTGCTGGTACATGTATAATCTGCACCCTTATGTCAACCCATCCACATACAGACACATCCTTACTTGGCAACACTGTGACTAGACCCCTACATAGGTATGTAATGCTACTGAATTGTGTGGCTTTCACTGCACACACCATACCTCGCTTAGGGTGAGGTGTGTACCAGGTTACATGTTACATGCAGAACATCCACAGACATGTACAATATGGTAATGGGGGAGTTAATGTTTGTATATGGAAAACACAGCACCAACATCCCCCCAATGAATATTGTCTAACTGGAACCCATCATGATACTCTGACATACCCACTATCACACAATGTCAACGAAGACAATACAAGCCATTGCATATCACAACAGTGGTACCACAGGGATATGTATGTAATGCACATGCCACAGGCATAGTAGGGTGCTGCACTGCGATGCCACACCTATGGGCAGCAACAACACTATCTGTACTACTGTGTGTTTATGTGTAGTGTAATAGGAGTATGTGGCCTCGAAATGGTGTACCCTGCAGATATGCAGACATGCACTTGGCAGACCTGAATGGGATTCCCATGCCTATCGACCCATTTGTACAACACTATTGCGCTGGTACTGCAAGGCACATGCAGCTGTTAGGGAGAGGAGTGTAACAGGGTACATGTCATGTCCAATAGAGCAGCGGCCACATCTGACTATGGCAATGGGAGTGGAGGTGGTTGTGAAGGCTGTCATGGAATTCCCAACTACAGGTGCACTACCACACAAACAATGCTATCCTCACTAATGCAAACATAAATGTGTCAATACTGTGGTGCATTGCTGCAGGTGGTCATAGCTGTGTACCTGGCTCTTGTCCATGGAGGGATTGGATGTGTAGGGGGTGTGTGTACATTGGCATCATGCCACCTGCCATGTGCCAGCAGGCAATCTATCGACAGACACCACGTCAGTGACTGGCAGGATGAGAGTGAAATGTATCAGCCAATCCTCTGAGTGCCTTCTGCACATGGCCACTGAGGTGATCCAGTTGACATGTATGCAAAATGTATTACAACACATGGTTAGTGTCTGTGATGGAGACCTGTACCCAAGCATGTTCAGTTGACTGCGGTAGTGTAGTGTAGGTACCTGTGGCATGTGGCCCATACAGGGTGATGTCTCCTATATGACAGGTAGTACACAGCTGGCCACACATGTCAGTGTCAATCAAGCATAGGTTGTCTGTACGTATCCCAGCTGGATACCTGCCATCTGCACATCTGTAGAGGGACTGACAGACACCAATTTGGCGTGTTGCTATGCAGTAGGATGAATGTGTCAACAGATGGATGTTTGACAATATGTATGCCATTACTACATGTTGTACGCCCTCACTAACATGTGCTGTACAGACGGTACTCTACAGTTACATTCCACATGTCCAATTATTATCCAGTAGGGGATATATATGGTGACACAGCCCACACACCAGGAAAACGACAGTGAGCCCTCAGAGTGCAGCTATGCCCGCAGGTGTGCTTGTTGTCAGTAGTAATGATAGCACTCTACCCCTCCCTGGGACAGCACTGCTGACAGTAGTAACGCCATGTTACACTACATGCCAGTGTGACAGCACGTACCCTGGGTTGCTACCCCTGCATGTCACACATTCACATGGATAACAGTGCCGTGCAGGTCTCATATACTTGTGTGTCCCAGACATGACACTCAATACCCTTTGCTACTGTAATGACAGCACATAGATGCAAGTACTGTACATGGCAGTACATGCACATATTACAGATGTCATTTCCCAGGGTTTGACAAAGCCTTGTATGTTATGCAGAGATAGCCTCTGTGTAGACGATATGTCACAGAGTATAGCTGGAGGATTTCCAGATGGTCAGCATAGGCCATCTGTTTTTCTTATAGTGAGGTATTTCCACTGTCTTCCCAGCTGTCTTGCGAGGTACATACCAAACGGGGTGTTGTACTCTATACAGGGTTTAATGAGGCGTGAGCGCAGTGGGACAATTATCCCCTTTTTTCTGGATGTAAAGCCCTCAGTGATGAGGTGTGCCGCATAGAAGGATTTCCTTACTGTTGTGGCAATGTGGTTAATGAAGGTGAGACCACTGTCCACCTGTGTCCCTATGTCTGTCAGCACACTTTTGGTGTTTAGTGTACTGCCACCTATGTGGTAATTCATGGGTACATGGTATTTCCAAAGGGGATAACTATACATTACTTGGCATTAAGCTTGAGCCCATGGCTCTGGCACCAATCATCTGTTTCTGTAACGCCATGTTGTAGAATATCCACATCATTTGGGGATGCAATAATGGCTCCCAGTTTGCAGTCATCTGTGAACTTTGTTAGCCAGAGTTCCATAGTGTTGGCCTGTAGTTCAGGGAAGTAGATGCCAAACAAGAGCTGTCCCAGGACCGACCCTGAGGTACTCCAACTGTCACTTGTCTGGAGCAGGGATTGGACATGGCTACTTTTACAGTCTGGGTTTTGTCAGTAAGTCAGTTGGCAACCCATCGAGTGACACAGCTGTTTATGGCCAGCTTCATAAGTTTAACTATGTTTCTAGAGTGGGAGATATTGTCGAAGGCCTTGGACAAGTCAAGATAGGCTGCATGGACCGCCTTACCCACTTCCACAGCTCCAGAGACTGAATCATAGTAGACAATCTGGTTCAGGAGATAAGATCGGCCCTTCACGAGCCCAACCTGGGTGGGGTCCAGTGTTTGCTGGTTGCCAATGTCTTTGTTTATAAGTTACATGATAATGTATTCCATGCCCTTGCAGATCAGGCTCGTCAGGCTGATGGGACAGTAGTTCCCGGGATCCAGGATGGATTCCCCCCCTTGTGGAGTGTGATAACTGTAGCTGTGTGCCACTCAGTGGCATAGAAGCCTGAGGTGAGGCTATGATTAAACATGGCACTTAGGTGAGATGCAGGGTTATTTTGTAGTTCATGTAGTACACAGCCCGGGATGACATCTGGTCCTATGGATGCTGTATTCCTAGCAGTGGATACAGCGGTTTCCACCTGTGTGGCCATGATTATTGGAATTTGGCAATCTTTTGTTACTGAGATGGGCCCTTTCGGGGGTGAGAGAAGGCCAAATGTGGCACTAAATCGGTCTGCCCGGATACTGACAAAGTCCTTTGAATCAGTATATTTAATGCCATTCTGTTGTAGCTCAGAGCAGTTCTGAGCATTGCCGTTTAGATCCTGGACATAACTATAGAATGCTTTGTGATTGTCTTTGGAATCTATGGCAATTATATTTATGTAACAAGCTGTGGCAGATTTTGAGAGACATCAGCTTCTTACAGAGGCTGGTAAGGGAGCAGTTTGCATTTTGGGATTATCCTTTTTTCTGCAACAGTGTCTTCCTTCTGTTGTATAGTTTGTTCATAGCAGTGGAGCAAAAGATTGGCTTCCTTTTTTGGAGGGCAGTGCTTCGGTTCTATTTGTGATGGCACAATGCATGCACGAGTGGATGTGCCCATACAGTGCCTTAGTGTAGGATTCACCAGTTGCACTTTCAGCTCCCATCTCCATGGGTGTAATGAGGTTTGTCACATCTGACTTGAGTAGCATGGCGTTGCCTTTGAAGAAGGTATTTATGGAGGTTCCTTACTGGTGGGTGGGGTCGGATGTGGATGTCAACAGTGATTACCTTATGGTCAGACCTGACCAATGAGGGGTTGACCACTGGTGTGGAGCATCTTACTTCCCTGTTGGTAATAACCAGGTCTAGGATACTGGAGACCCTGGTTAGACAATGGATTAGTTGACCCAGGGGGTTGGAATGTATGATTTCCAGGAACCGTTGGTAAAGGGTGGAGGTACACTAGTTGTTTTCCCAGGTAATGGCAGAGTATTTGGAATCACCCAGTATTATGGTTTTTGGTTGCATCATAATATTGTCCAGAATGTTTATAACTGTGTAGTGAGAACCTTGCTCCATGGAGGGGGATCTGTAGCAAGCTACAATCTGGATTGCAGTCTTACCTAGTGTTAGTTGCATCTGGAGACTCTCAGATGCATTCTGTTGGAAACTAGGCTGGAGGTGTGAATGACCTTGGTGACTATGGACACTCCTCCACCTGTAGTGTTGTGGTCTTGGTTTGTTGCCCAACATGTGTGATAAGGGTTTTAGGCAGGTATTACAGGTGTGCTCTCTGGAGCGTTGAACCAGGTCCCAGTTACTGCACAGATATCAATGTTCCCCATTTGTAGGTGTGGATCAAGAGAGTGCCTTTTTAGGTTTAGACTTCTAGCACTGAGTCGCATTACTGTCAGTTTTGCATGCTTGTATCCGTTACAGTGGTGGTTTTTGTCCTTTGAACCTTGCCTAGCTAAGGCACTATGGAGGTGCCAAGAGCTGTAGCCAGTAACCTGAATCCCAGGGGCAACACCTGCAGACCATCTCTGGCAGAGCATCGTGGTTTGTACATCATGTCATCCCAGGCAGACAGATACTGGATCCCCTTTGAATGACATCAGACGCTTAGCCACTTATTGAAGTCATTGCTGTGTATATGTATATGTGTGAGTGTTTATATGTACATATATATCTCCATATATGTATGTGGATATGTATATGTCCATATATGTATGCGGATATGTATATGTGTATATATCTACATAGATATGTGGATAGATGTGTACACATATATGTTTACCATATGTCCAGAACATGGAGTAGAGTCCTACCTCAGTACCAATAGTCCCAACCCCGTAGTGCAAGGGGATGTCATGGATGTATTGCGGGTATATATGTACACTGTTGCCACTGTCATAGGGGTGTATTAACAGACATGTTGGGTGTGGGAGGTCACATCTGCTGTAGACATGTGCACCATTGCCTATGGACAGACATCATAGGGACAGCATAATACAGTCCCACTGCTAGCACAGTAATGATCCTGTGGACTACAGCAGGAATATGACCACTATATGTGAAAAGTCTGGCACTCTGCTGTCAGTCCAGAAGTGTACGCATGTCCCCTTCATGCGAGACATATGGACCATGCCTCCCAATGTGGATGTTACTAGCCATGTACATTGGTATATCACGACAATACTGGGGTACATATGCACACATGCCAGTCAGTCCAGACCGATAATACCTGGTGCTGCTGAGTTCACATGGCCACATACTAATCAGTAGATAATGACATACATTTGTACAGCATACAGAAATACACAACAGTTATGCTGGCCTGGCAGCAGTATGTCTTTCAAATAACTGGACATAACAGCACACTAGGTATTTACAATACGCTGCTATGCATGTCACAAAACACTGGGCAAACTACAGGCAGACTGCCACAACACTGGAATACATATTGTATGGGGGAATATACATGTAACTGTGATTAAAGTGGGCTCGACACGCAGGTCACAGCACAGTATAGCAGACACCTGTGAGAAAATGCATACCCACATCCAATGTCAACACAGCCACATATGATACACAAGCTTAACACTGGAACATGTAACATCAGATAGAACAGGACAGAGAAAAATGGCGTCTACCACAGTATGTACAGAGCCCATGCTTCGTAAGTGCAATACACATACAGTCATCAATCATCCTAACTCAGGGGTCTGCAACCTGCAGATCTGGAGTCACATGCATCTCTTCAACCCTGCTGTAGTGGCTCCTTGTACCTCTGAGGATTAATGGACACTCTACCACACAACACACACATCAAGCAATCCCATCACAGGAACACAATTATGGAAATATGTTAGGTACTGTTCTTATATACTTAGTTATATACATTTAATATAACTATATATGAAACCATATATGCTCTGCTATCTTCATTGTTGGAGTCAGATAGCTGTTGTGCCTCCCGATGAAATTAGTTCGGTGGGTGAGGGGTCAGGAATGGCTCTTTGGATAGTGAAGGCTGCAGACCCCTGTCCTACGTACACAGACCACTGTACTGTACACACAAACACAGAATGGCCAAGTAATGTCCTCAGAAACAGCCCCTACTACACACATGTCGAGCAGTCTGTTATCTGACTGGCTTGTTATCAGGTATGATGTCAATAACTAATGGTGTACACACCATATGCACCATATATAAGTTGGCTTCATTTGCACAACATATGTGTGCACCTCTGCAGTCTAGAGGTCAGTGTTTGTAAAAGTGTGCTATGCCCCTGTAAGGCAGTGTATGGGGGGTATGCACCATAAGTATCCCAGGGTATTACAACATGTGAGGACTACCAGTAGTAAGCTGCCTTACGGTATGCGGATGTACATTACCATACATTTCACCTTGTGAACATTGCTGGCCTACTGCTTACTGCCATCAGTGTGATTGTGATGATTTCAGTTATGCATTGTTATGTGACAGACACCACCCATAATGTCAACCCAGGTCTTTTCCCCCCTAGGGATTGCATGCAGAGTGTATTTAGAGGCCGCTGGGCTATACATCTGCATTACATACTGTGGATTGTTTGTTATGCTGTGGCCAAGTCTGTCTTTCCCATTGTACTACTTGAAGGCCTTGGCATGGACACCAACAGAAGTGATGTTTTCGGATTACTGTAATAAATTATCTGTTTGAGTGTTGCATTACTCTGTTTGTATGTATGTCAAAGCATAATCAGCTACATGACATGGCATATACAACTGTAATATTACACAACTGAATCTTTCCTATGTATACAAACCTGTGTGCTGTGTTACATCCTTTGACCTCTCTGTGTCAGGCAACAATTGTCTGTGGTATGGGTGACTCATACACTACCCATCGGATGAGGTTGCAACTGTAGGGATACTGGCTGTTAAGTATGGTGTGCACCCTCTGATTATGTATCTTCCTAGACATATCTCTGTGTGTGTATGTGTATGTATGTATATGTGTGTGTGTGTGTATGTATATATATATATATATATGAGTATCTGCATACATGTGTCTCTGTATAGGTATGCATATATGAGTATCTGCATACATGTGTCTCTGTATAGGTATCAGAGGACTGTTTATTGCTTACACATTGTACATTCACTATGGTAGCCAGACTGTACTGCATGATATGTTATCAATACCTGCCTGACATAATACAGGTGGGATGGCTTCCTGTTAACATCTTGTGGCCATGTTTTGTCAGGTCCTGGTTATGGCCTTTGCAACAGTTGGTACTGTATTGCAGGGGGGGGTATCAATCTGTGTAAGACATATGTTGCTTGAGCCCCCTCATCCCCATTAACCGTGCCTGTGTTCATATATGTCTTTGTTATGTTCTCTATTATATCTATCTATATATATATATATATATATATATATGTATATTTTTAATATATATATATATATATATATAATATATTCACATACACACACACACACACATATATATATATATATATATATATATATATATATATATAGGCATATATATGTAGACATATTTGTATAGATGTATGCATGTAGAGAGAGAGAGGTATATATATTTTGTTTTATACACACACACACACACACACACACACACCTAGATGTTCAAGTACATTTTCTATATTGCTTAACCTGTATAGGCAGTGCTTACCCTCGCACAAACCCGCTTAAAACTGCTCAAAAGTGCCTTAATCACTCTGTATCCAACGGGCCATGTTCTGCCCAGCAACAAAATACACAGCTCCTGCCCAGGACCCTGCACACCATAGACAAAGTGATTTACCTCTAAGCCATGCCAGATTCAAATAATCCAATGTTTTCAGAAACATATCATCCAGTCCAGTCACGCAACAGTACAGAGAATGTATACCAACACCTAGATGTATGTCTGTGTAAATATATTAATATCTAAACAGATATAACATATGTATATATATATATATTTCTAAAACTATATACATATATATCAACATATATACATGCAAATGCCTACATCAACACATATAGGTGTCTACATATACACAGCAAGTTACATATGTGTACGCAGATATATATCTATGTAGGTATATACGGACATAGTTAAATTTATGTTAGCAGATATATATATATATATCTATATAGATATATATGGCCATACATCTGTATAGCAATGGCAGATTACCAAACACACATATGTCCACATGTACCGTTAATGGGTTTGAGAGACCCCACACACTATACATCTTGTACGAATAGGCATCACCCCCACAGCCAAACACGTCCGCCCTGCAATACACTACTAAGTGTTGCAGATCACATAACCAGGACCTGACACGACATGGGCACAATATGTTACCAGTACTACACCCCACCTGTATAATGTCAGGCTGATATTGGTAACATATCATGCAGTACAGTCTGCCTCCCATAGGAAATATAATACTGAGCTAATCGGTAAACGTCAGAGGAAGGGCTCTGAGCCAACTAATCTGTGATATATAATATTAAGTATCCTGTTTTTTGCTTATTTCTGAGTTATTTAAAGCACTTTTATTATCTGCATATACTTCGCTAGCTAGTTTCACTATGGATAAGGTATTAACTAGATATTTTCTACAATTGTTAAGCATGTGGTTGGGTTTTTTTGCTCTGATTTCCTGCTAAGGAGTGTATCACATAACTTGTTTGCAGTTAAAAGCATTCTCTAGAGTCTCCTTGATCCTTTATCTGTTTAAACATTTCTGCAGTTTTTTTTCTACCTAAGTAGTGTTGGTAGTGTAGCATTGTCCATATTCAGGCTTCTGTTTTGGACCTAGTTGTTTGTTAGTAGAGGCTGTGTGTCTGAGCACATGTTCCAGGCCATCATAGATTAGCCAGAGCCAGTATGAATTGATTGTGGTCATTGCCTGACTGGGGTTGCCTGTTTCAAGTTTTTTTTAAAGTTGTTTCAGGTTTCAACTTTGTTACTTAAGAAGTTAACTTGTGAGTGTTTCTGCCATTTCACACTGAGCTAATCGGAGGAAGTCAGAGGAAGGGCTCTGAGCCAACTAATCTGTGATATATAACATTAAGTATCCTGTTTTTTGCTTATTTCTGAGTTATTGATAGCACTTTTATTGTCTGCATATACTTTGCTAGCTAGTTTCACTGTGTGTGAGGTATTAACTAGAAATTTTCTACAATTGTTAAGCATCTGGTTGGGTTTGTTTGTTCTGATTTTTGTTTCCCACCCTACCTCCCTATTGGCATCCTATTTTTATACTTGGTGGCTTTAAAGTTGCCCGCCCCTACCTTAAATTTGACCCAGTCTAGTGTCATTACCTCATTCTAATCCTAATCCAGGGAGAACATTTGAGAAGGCCAACCCAGTTATAGTTTCTGCTCCTCCTTTCCACTTTGCAAAAAAACTTTTTCTAAGCTTGTTTCCTGTCTTTCGTCTAGTCCAGATACAGATTTGCTGTATCCAGGACTGTTAGTAAGCGTCTGAGCCCCCAAGCCTTTCTGTGTTGGAGGGAAGCCTTCTAGCTTAATTTTGTTTCTTAGAACTAGCCAGTTTTCTAGTTTCAGCACTCAAATATGTTTCTTTGAGCTCAGCACTTGTTCAGAACTCATTGTAAGCACTAAATTAGCTACAAATTACTACAGCACTCAACTTTCCTCACTTGTCTAGAGGAAAACAGTTTTCAGTACTTAATAAATAAGCACCTATCCAGGCATGTCTAAGGGTCAGCTCCCGGTGTTTTCTCCTGTCTACCTGATGAATCTGGGCATCTTGGGGCAATGCAGCAATTGCCTCATGTACCACGGACAACCCTCTCCTCCTACCACCCAACATTACAACCTGTGAGAGATGCACTTATATAGCCAAACTGGAAGCAAAGCTCTCTTCACCCAAGACTGGCCTAGACAGTCAAGAGGAGAAGGTAAACACTTGCACCACACCACACTCATCACATAGTCCCTCAAAACCTACACCACCAAAACACATGCACAAAAACACAAAACACACACTTACATTTGCAGAGGCTCTCAAAAAAAATCTACCCAAGCAACAGGGACCTCCAAAGCAGAAACGCAAGCAACCTCCACACCCAACACAACCCACATGACACATAGACAACAAACTCAGTGTGCCACTCAACCACAGCCCATAAGGCATAACAACGTACCCAACAATCTAGTCATCGGTGACTCTATAGTCAGGCACACTGATGTTCCACTCACCAGGCTAAACAAGGAGAAATTACTGTCAGGTGCCAGGATCCGCCACATAACGCATGCACTCAGGTCACTCCACAACAAGCACAAACATGACTCTGTCATTGTCCATGTTGGTGTGAATGACCTGAGATGTACCTCCCTGGACTACATGAAAAGAGACATGGAGGAGCTGTCCAATCTTGTAGCCCAAGCAGGTATAACCCTAGCCCTGAGTAGCATCCTGCCCTCACCCAGAATGATAACACAGTACAAGGACAAAATGACTGACTTCAATTGGCTAAGCTTCTGGTGTCATTCTAAGGGGATCCAGTATCTGTCTGCCTGGGATGACATGATCGACGAACCACGATGCTTTGCCAGAGATGGCCTGCACCTGTCGCCCTTGGGATTCGGATTCTGGATACTGGCTAAGGCTCTTGCCACCCCTATAGTGCCTTTTTAAGGCAAGATTCAAATGACAAATTCACTACCGTAACAGGTACAAGCAAGCAAAATCTGAGGGTAATGCTACTTAATGCTAGAAGTCTAAACCTCAAAATGCACTCACTCGAGGCAGTCCTGAAAATGGAGAACTTCAACATCTGTGCAGTGACAGAGACCTGGTTCAAGGCTCCAGAGAGCACCCCGACATTACCAGGCTATAATTCATACCACACCTTTCGGCCACCTAACCTGGACCAAAGCACTAAATGCGGAGGCGTGTCTATATTCATTAAGGACATCCACACCTGCAGGCAGGTTGCTCAGCATAATGCATAAGAGATTATCCAAGTGCAACTAACTCTGGGCAAGACCACAATCCAAACTGTAGCAAGCTACAGATCCCCCACCACGCCCCAGGATTCCCACTCCTCATTTCTTGATACACTGGAAAATATTAGGGCACAACCTTACACCCTAATAATGGGCAATTTCAACTACCCCATTAACTGGGAAAACTACTCATGTACCAACTCTTGTGCTCAACGTTTTCTGGAATTCATAAATTCCAACGCCTTGGATCAACTTATCCACACCCTAACCAGGGGCAGCAATATACTAGACCTGGTCATTACCAACATAGGCAACCGGTGTTCCACACCAGAAGTCACTTCCTCATAGGTCAGATCCGACCACAAGCAAATCACCCTAGACATCCACATCTCACCCCCAACCTCCATTAGGGAAACCACCGTAAAAAATTTCTCCAAAGCCAACTTCACGCTTCTTAAGACAGAAGTGGCAAACTTCACGACACCCATGCTGATGGACAATAGAGGTATGACTGTTGAATCCTATACAATTGCACTTTATAAGCACTTACACGAGTGCATGGATCGTGCAATCCCTAACAGAACCAAGATGCTATCCTCCAAAAAAGGAAGCCAATCTGGTGGACCCCTGCCATAAACAAACTCGACAACAGAAGAAAGAAACTCTTGCAAAAAAGAGTAAAATCCCATGATTGGAGGAACTCCGTGGTCAGCCTCAGTAAGAAGCTGAGATCCCTCATAAAATTCTCTAAAGCTAGTTATGAAAACAAACTCGCCACTGATTCTAAAGACAACCATAAAGCATTCTATAGTTATGTCAAGAATCTCAATGGCAACACTCAGTTCTGCTCTGAGTTACAGCACAATGGCACTATATATACAGAACCAACTGATATTGCCAACATCCTGGCAGTTAGATTCAGTGCTAACTTTACCCCTCTCTCATCCCCTAAAGGGCCCATCTCTATACCGGAAGAATGCAAAGTTCCTGTAATCACGACTGCACAGGTAAAAAACACACTCTCCAAAGCCAGGACCACAGCATCCATGGGAACTGACAACATCCCAGGCTGCGTTCTACATGAACTACTGAACGAACTGACACCCCATCTAAGTACCATGTTCAATTAGCCTCACCTCTGGCTTTGTGCCCACTGAATGGTGCACAGCAACGGTTATCCCACTCCACAAAGGGGGAGCCACCACGGACCCCGGGAACTACCGCCCCATTAGCCTGACAAGCCTGGTCTGCAAGGCTGTGGAATGTATCATCATGGAACTTATAAACAATGACATTGGTAATCTCCAAACTCTGGATCCTACCCAGTTCAGGTTTGTAAAAGGCAGATCATATCTCCTAAACCTTATAGACTTCTTTGAAGCAGTCACCAAAGCCGTAGATGAGGGTAAGGTGGGTCAAACAGCCTATCTAGATCTCGCCAAGACGTTCAACACCATCACTCACACTGGAATTATAGATAAACTCACTAAACTAGGTATAAATCCCTATGTAGTAAAGTGTAATAAGCACGCTAGCTACACACAATAAAGGGTATCCTCCTCCGTAGTACAGTACATAAACTCTCTACCAACTTCTCAATGTAAATTGCCTGGAATAGAGTAGTCGGACCACGAATCCACAAAAAAGAAGAATTTAATAAAACACTGCAAACCAAGTTGTGCTGTGGAGGTGAGGCGATAAATCCCTACGTCACAAGATGGGTTGCCAACTGGCTCACTGATAGAACCCACACTGTGAAAGTAGCAGACTCTAAATCCAACCTCAGACCAGTGACTAGTGGAGTACCACAGAATTCAGTCTTAGGTCCTCTCCTGTTTGGTATCTACTCCTCTGAAGTACAGGCTAACACAGAAGGTCTTTGGTTAACAAAGTTCGCAGATGACTGAAAACTAGGAGCCATAATCAAAACTCCTAACGATGTGGACATCCTACAAAAGGGCCTCACTGAGACAGACGCCTGGTGCCAAAGCCATGGCCTCAAGCTCAATGCCAAAAAGTGCATTCTCATCTCTTTTGGTAAAAACTCTGTACCCATGAACTACCATATAGGCGGTAGTCTACTTAACGCAGAAAGTGTGATAAGAGACCTTGGGACACAGGTGGACAGTAGTCTCTCCTTTGATAATCACATTGCCACAGTAGTCAGGAAATCCTTCTACATGGCACACCTCATCACAAAAGGTTTCTCATCTAGGAAAAAGAAGTCATTGTTTCCTTCTACTCATCACTCATTAGACCCATTATAGAGTACAACGCCCCTTTTGGTATGTACCTCACAAGACATCTACAACAACTGAAAAGGCCACAGAAATACCTCACAAAGAGGATTAGCGGCCTCAAACAGATGCCCTACGCAGACCGTCTCAAAAATCTCCAGCTTTACTCTGTCGCATATCACCTACTCAGAGGCGATCTCTGCCTAACATACAAAGGATCTCTGCCTAACATACAAAGCTATGTCAAACCCAGAGCTGTTGGACATGCTCCACTTAAAGAAATCCCAGTCCTACATGCTCTACGGACCTACACCTTGTCACCACAATAAACAGAACATGCTGGAGGGATACAGTCCTGTCCCAGAGACTTCCCATACTCTGGAACAAACTACCTATCTATATCAAACAAAGCTCCTCATTAGCAGTCTTCAAGAAAAATCTTGATGATTGGATGAGAGATAGGAAATTCACCCCGGGGATCACTTCTGTGGTTCTGCTTGACAGGGGCACAGGAAAATAATTTTCTTGGATGGCAAAAGCCAGGGTACCGTTTGGCTAGGCTTATATAGGCCCTAGGGCCTATAGCCTAGTACCTACCCTATGAACCTATGTGGAAGCCATCAACATCCCCAGGATACAGATACACAGACACAGATATGTAGATACAGATTATATATATATATATATATATATATATATATATACATACATATATATATAAACATACATGTGACTACACATACACACGCAGATATATGTACAGTAAGATGCATATGTAGAAGGTGCACACAATATGGAGCAGCCACTATGCCTACAGTTAACAACTGGACATTGTATGGGCCACCCATACAAATGACAACTGTTGCCTGCAACATATACCCACAAATAGGTCATAGGAAAAACACCACACACAGGTTTGCAGAAATGGAAAACCTTTAATCGTGTACTATTACAGTTCTATATGCCATGTCATCTAGCTGTTCAGACACTGACAACCATATTAACAGAGTAATGCAACTGTGAAACAGTTACACTAATACAGTAGTCTGGAAAGGTTCACAACTGTTGCTGTCCAGGCCAAGCCCTTCAAATTGTACAATAGTGAAGACAAACTGGGCCACAGGATACCAAACAATCAACAGTATGTAATGCAGGCATATAGTTCAGCAGCCTCTACCTACACTCTGTACAAACTCAGTAGGTGGTGAAGATGTCATGTGACCACATGGGTAGTAATTGTTACATAAGAAGGCATAACTAACACTATCAGGAGCATACCGACAAACAGAACAGTCTGTATGGCAGGAGGCAGTAGGCTTGCATTAACCCAATTCATGTAAGTAATGTAAGTATAGATGAAGTATATGGTACTGTACATCCAGATACCTTAAGGCAGCTCACCCCTGATACCCCCACATTTTGTAACAGCCTAGGTCATTTATGGTGCTCTCCCCCCCCAGACTCAATAATACAGGGCCATATACCACTGTTACATACACTGGCCTCTGGAGTGCATAAGCGCACACGTATTGTGTAGGTGACGCCCACACATATATGGCCCCAGCCCCGCCGTATGTTTGGGAGATACAACAGCAGTAGACTGATGGCAGCAATGGCAGCGTGATATACTCACAGCCCACTACAGAACAACCACCAAAAGCATTACATATGTGTAAAGCTTGGTATGTAGGTGGAGGACAGAGGCTGGAACACAGGCACATATGTGGACAACTGTTGCCATACACTATGCAAGTTGCTGGTGTTACAGGAGAGTCTGCAACATACCCTTCATCAGGGAATTGAGGTTAGAAACAGAAATGGATGTAGCCATGTACTGACAGCACTCAACACACACACTGACAGTGTAATATCTGACGCAGGACCTGTGTGGTGGACAGACAAAACATGATAGGCATACCTCTGGCCAGCAAGAGGATAGGCCCACAGTTATGAGCTATGCAGACAAACTGCATTCCAAGGTAAACTAGTATGTACACACACACCCTGTAACACCAGTACTATACAAAGCATAACACAACAATACATGCAGTCTGTCTATAGTTCCTGATCATCCTACAAATATGTGGCTGTCCTGAGTGTGCCAGTTCTCCTGTAATAGGTACTGCTATCTGCTGTCGGTAACTCTGATGCCCACACATAGGAAGAATATCCATCACACAGGAGATGTAAAGGGACCACACCCACATGATGTAGGGATTTATACTGGGTGGTTGCCATGACAGTGGTAATTGGAAGTACTACACATGTGTAATCATATATATATATATATATATATATATATATATATATATATATGGCTATCTGGATAAGTATATGTTCATATATTTCCACCATATGTCCTGGACATGGAGTGCAGCCCTATCCCAGCCCCTAAAGTCCCAAAGTCGCAGTGTAAGGGGATGTCAGGTATGCAGAGATATTAGTAGACTATTGCTGCTGTCATTGGGATTGTCTTCACAGACATGGTGTGTATGGGAGGTCATATCTGCTTATAACATGTGTGCCATTGGCTACTGACAGACATCCTAAGGACATCATTGTAAAGTACCGCTGCTAGCATGTAATGCCCCTGTGGACTGCAGCAGAGATATTGGCCAATATATGTGGAAATTCTGACACACACTGTACAGTCCAGAGGTATACACATAAGCCCTTAGTGCAAAACATGTGTACCATGCCTGACAATATGGATGTAGACAGCCATGTAGATGGGTATAACACATAACGACTGGTATACATTTGCCACCATAGGTTATGCATTCTCACACCCCTGTCTGGCTTGACACATAATGACCGCTGGTACAGGGGTGCCATGGCCACATACCACCCACTAGATATTGACATACATCTGTACAACATCCCACTGCTCTGTCTGACATACATGACTGTTAAGGGAGGCCCGGCACTAGTACATCTGGCAAGTATCTGCAAATGACATCTCACTGGGTAAGTACACTAAGCTGCTAGGCATGTAACAATGCATTGTGCAGGCTACAGGCAGACTGGCTCAACACTGGCCTACATCTCCTATGGAGGAATGCACATGTGCCTGCATATATAGCAGGCTCAACAGGCATGTCACAGCACAGGGTAAGATACACTTGTGTGAAAGTGCCTAACCACAACCAATGTGAACACAGCCACATATGGTAAGCTAGCATAATATTACAGTATATGGACTATCTGTTCTACACCATCCTCATATGTGCCACTCACAGACTGACCCGACATATACTGGGCTGCTACACAGTTTGGTCTGATGGCTGTCTGTGGTATGGGACATGTGTGTGTATGGCCCTACAAACATGTATGCCAATACAGTACCATACAGTGCAGCAGCATGTAACATAAGATAGGAGGGGAACTAGAACAATGACATCTACCACAGTCTGTACACAGGCTAAAGTACATATTAACAATACACACAATGTTGACATTCGGCATAAGTACACAGACCTCAGTACTGTACAAACATACACAGAATGTCCAGGTTATGTCATGAAATATAACCCCTACTGTACATAACACATGTAGCAGTCGGATATATCACTGGCTTGTTATCAGATATGATGATACTAATTATGGTGTACAGCACAAATGCACCACTTCATGCACTATATATGTACTATGGTTGATAGGGGTGTGGCTGGAAGCACATACACAGGGCCAATATTGACATGTTGCTGTGATAACCTTATACATTTACTGTTATAACAGGGTTTGTTGCAACATATGTCCTATGAGGGATATTACGTCAGTAACTATCATGGCTTTCACCATCTACAGACTGCAAAACTCACACTACCTTCTGCAGTCCACAGATAGATGCTCTGTAGGTAACACATGAAACCAAAGGCACAACACTGCCCAGTCTGCAGATGACCCTGCAGATGGGGATTCCTCATAAACATGGAACTGACATAGCAGGTATTGAGACATGAATGACAGCCATATCCACACAAACACTGTTAAACCAATATTACTCCAAATGCAGTATAGAAGCACTTGCAGTCTGTAGTCAGGTCAGGCATATCCCCCTCCTGTATGTTGCCCTCTTTCCACAGTGTATGTTATTAGAGGTAAATCCCCAATCCATCTGAGACGCTGTTTGCCAAACAACAGATCTAGTTCCTGCTCACAGTGAATGAAAAGGGCCAACACCACCATGATGTTCCTAGATACTGGAGTGCGTTTCCATGTAATTAGCTATGGGAATGTTAACACAGCTGTTCCAAATGCAATCAGCTAGGGAAGGACTGCAATTCATGCAGAGGCCATCAGCTGATCATGAGCATCACTTAAAATACACATGCTGCTGCCTAAGCAAAGCAGGTGTAGGTTTCCACATCCACCAGAGAGGGAGTGGGAGAGGCAGACAGAGGCAAAGACATGTCAGGGAGGGGTGGGAGAGTAAAACTGAAGCATGTTTGTGTCACACACCTACCAGCACAGGGTATCAAACCCCTGACAACTATGTAGTGCTGTCACAGTTTGATGCAGTTATTGGATGCACCACATGAGTTACCTGTTGTGGAGCACTCAGAACATATTCGTGATGGTGAGTGACATCTGCAACAGGGATACGGTAGCTATACGGTAGGCGACGTACACGTGCCTGTTCACATGAACAGGTGCCATCATCAACACAGCCACACTCCACAGGGACACACACACACTGACACACTTTGCAGGGTCAGGAGTACAACTCATCAGTAATGGGATTGCAACAACACATCACTGTGCATGTATCACATGCACCACATTCGTCACACGGAGGTTGTATGGGCAAAGGGTATGAGGAGGTGTCTGACATCAGATAGCATGCATCAGTATGCCCATGGGGGTTGTAGTGAGTGTGGATGTGAACATAAGCAACATACAACACACACAGGGTGCCAGTACTGACATGCATGGGTGCATGTCTGCACAGGTGTGTGGTGGTCGACTGCGCCAACAGGCTATACAAGGGTAGGCGATGGGTATACCTTGGCAGCAGGCCACATGACAATGGTCTGCATTGTGGCTCAGGGCTATAGTTTCTGCATTTGCCCACACAGGTAGGTACTGTATCCCCCATCCAGTCACCTGGGTGAGTATTGTGTGTGGCCAATGCTGTGCAACGCTTGCCATGTATGTGTTCCTTAGTCCATGACATGGACGGTGTCTGGGATGTGCACACCTCCCACATGCATGTACAGTGACATGTGGAACTGTACCTGGGGTGTCTGGACCATATTGTGAACACAAATTATCATCAGATGTGCCAGTCTTGCCCGCCTGTGGCGGGAACTGGTAATGGGCAGCAGGTTTACCCTGCACCTACATTGATGGCATGCTAACAGCATTCCCTGGTGTCAGTGGCATCTGTCCATGCAAGGCATGTTGTCAGGCATGGTATGTCCATTGTGGGTCACATGTGATGGCACCACAGGTGGTGCAGGTGTCCATTGGGGAACATGGGGGAGGTGCACTATCTGCATGTACGTGCATATTGGACAGATGGACAGGGTGACATGCCCTCTGTAGCCCACTGCTATCATGCCACAGTTACTATCAGTGGCCAATATGCAGTGTACTACCCACATATTGGCTGTTGCCTAGGCATGTGTGTGTGTATGAGAGATGGGTTGAGAGTGTGCTCTGGGTAATACTGGGGTTGCTAACTGTGATTGCCTGGCCTTGTTGTCACATGTATGGGTATGGCTTTGCACCCCAGCCTCTCAGCTATTTCACATGTTATCTCTGTACATACATATAGTAGGGCCACCATATAAGAAATATGCAAAACCCATTCCACAATGTCACACACTCACAACCACCTCTACACAGGATACAAGTTACAAACACACACACACATGCACACCTGTCATGTCTGGGAGTAGAACCCCTACCTAATTAGTTTACTGCACTACAGCACTACGCAGTTACAGTACGCACCACAGACATTACTGGAGTACTCCTTCCTCAAAGGTGTATTTCACAATGAATGACATCAGCAGGACTGCCAAAGTAGGGCATTTGAAACGTACTGCGAGTGACTAGCCTAAAATCCATTGCTCCCTACACAGACAGGGACACACACACACACAAAACATCCACAACAGGCATGTGTGGGTATAGAACCCCTAACAGAGGTCTATATCACACTACAGCATGGAGCTATTATAGGACGCACCACGAGGATTACTAGAGAACTCCTTCCCCAAAGGTGTATTTCACAATGAATGACATGAGCAGGATTGCCAAAGTCGGCCATTTGAAATGTACTGAGTGTGACTAGCCTATAATGCATTGCTCCGTACACAGACATTGAAACACACACAAAACATCCAGAACTGCCATGGGTGGGGAAGGAACCCTACCACAGTTCTAAATCAAACTACAGCAGTACGCAGTTACAGGACATGCTACAGAGATTACTGGGCTACAACCTTCCTAGAGGTGTATTTCTAGGTGGGTGACATCAGCAGCCTTGCCAAAGTTGAGTATATGAATTGTAAGGAGAATGAGAACCCTAAAAATCATTGCTCTCCACACACACACACACACACACTTGCCATGTCTGGGATTAGAACACCTACATAACTATTTTATCACACTACAGCAGTACGCAGTTACAGGACGTGCTACGGAGATTACTAGGCTACAACCTTCCCAGAGGTGTATTTCTAGGTCGGTGACATCAGCAGCCTTGCCAAAGTTGGGTATATGAATTGTAAGGAGTGTGAGTACCCTAAAAAACATTGCTCTCCACACAGTCAGAGACAGACAGACATGCACACAAACACACAGACTCACACACACAGTTGGGAAATCTGGGGTTAGAACTCCTACGTAACTACTTTATCATACTATAGCAGTACGCAGTTACAGGGCATGCTATGGAGATTACTGGGCTACAACCTTCCCAGAGGTGTATTTCTAGGTGGGTGACATCAGCAGCTTTGCCAAAGTTGAGTATATGAATTTTAAGGATTGTGAGTAGCCTAAAAAGCATTGCTCTCTACACAGTCAGAGACAGACAGACACGCACACAAACACACACACACAGTTGCCAAGTCTGGGGTTAGAACTCTTACCTAACTAATCACACTACAGCAGTATGCAGCTATGGGACGCGCCACGGAGGTTACTGGGCTACAGCTCTCCCAAAGGTGTATTTCACATTGGATGACCTCAGCAGGCTTGTCATAGCAGGGCTATGGGGAGGGCGGTGTGTGCATGGGCCATAACCCATTCATCTAGGGGTTGACACGCCACATGCGGCCACACATAGGGCCATATGTTGGTGACGCCGGTTTAGCAAGAACGGAACCTCTGCAACAGTGTAGAGTTGTTAAAAACTTCAAATTTTATTCACCAAATAATTCGCCCACTAATAGCAATAAGAGGCAAACACACCAAGTAAACGTGAAACGCTACATGCGTTCCCCTTAGTAGTTGAACTTCTTCAGACAAAAAACTTTGTACAAATGCATCTTTTAAATACGTGCATGTGCTAGTAGTTATTACAATCAACGAACTAATAATGCTTTAAAGTGCCAGTGCCACAAATACAATTTCATAGTTTACAAATTTATAAAAATAATGTTTAAAAACAGATCATTAAAAAGTCATGAAAAGCAGACAATAAAAGTCGGATTGTAAAAAAGTCGGATTGTAAAAAAGTTTTTAAAAGACAAGTTGCAATAATCAAATACTAAAAACTCATACAAGGTTCTGGCTATTAACTTCATTTTTTCTTTACAATATGTTTCACTGTACTTAAGGATACCTATATATGTATCTATCTAGTAAAAAATAGGAACTTACTATCTTCTGAACTTTTTTTCTAGGGTCAGAACTCTTTTAAGTTTCATGTTATTCTTACATGGACAATACGGCAAGCTATTACAATACTCATAAACATTAAGGTGTATTGCTCTCCTCTCTCAACCTATAATTCTTACTTGCCTTTTTAATAATAATAATTATAATTCATAATTAAACATACAACTAAACCAGCTTTTGTACTTTACTTTTAAATTAATAAATAAGTAGCACTCTAACTTTTCTTCTCTATTTCTTCTTTACAGAGCCAAGCCTGTTATCAACTATAATAATTTCTAACTTATCTCATGAGATTTTTTAACTTTAAAATACATGCTATAGAGCATGTCTCGTTAATACCTGGCTTACTACAAGCAGCTAACCGAAGCTGCCAAGAAAGTTCTTTTTTCTCCAGTTCCAGTTTTAAGAAGTTTTCGTTGACAGTATTATTGTCTGTGGAATACTTGTTTACTCCATCAATAATCATAAAAGAAAAAGAGTGCCCAAGATTACTATTGACATGTCTAGCTAAGGCGTTTTCTTCTTTAGATTTTTTAATTGCATATAGGTGCTCATATATTCGATCACGCAATCGTCTGTCCGTCTTACCAATATAGAAAGACGGACATTGTGAGCATTGTGCCAAGTAGACTATGCCCTTAGAGTTACAGGTGAACAACCCTTGAACATGGTATACCACTGATCTTATTATAAATGAATCTGTTGTTAAAATGTACTTACAATATTTACATAAACCACATTTCTTGGTTCCTCCACCTGTTCTAGACTTTACAATTTTTGTTTCCAGTAGTTTTTTCATGTTTGTCCCCCTCCGGTATGTTATTGTGGGGTGGAAATTTAATATTTTAGAAACAGTGTTGTCCAAGGAAAGGTAACACCAATATTTCCTTACTGTTTTACCTATGTCTATTGCTTCCAAACAGTATGTAAATGTGAAAGCCGTTGAAAAATTACTACCCTCATCTTTGTTAACTGAACTATTCTCCAACATTGTTATTTCTAGGTGTTCATATTCTGAATAGGCAGGGGACACTGCCTCTACAGTTGTGTTAATGGTAGATTTACTAACATTTTTCAAAATAGGCAAATATACTCCTGCATATCTTTTTTCTTTAACTTCTTTGAAGATGTTATCTAAAAATGACCTAGGATATGCCCTCTTTACAAACATACTGTATAACAGGTCACATTTTTCTTCGAATTCATTTTCCAGTGTAGTCATCCTCGCTGCCCTGACCAATTGGCCTTTTACGACAGCTTTTTTCTGAAATGGGGGATGCATACTGGTAAAATGGCTTGTCATAGTAGGGCTATGGGGAGGGCGGTGTGTGCATGGGCCATAACCCATTCATCTAGGGGTTGACACGCCACATGCGGCCACACATAGGGCCATATGTTACAGGTACACGTATACAGCTACTAGATGACTACTTCTTTGTACAGTCATGTTGCACAGCTGGCACGTGCACCACATAGTCTGTAATGCTGACAGGTACTGGTGGCTAGTATCTGCAGTGAGTGACATCTGCACCTCATGTGTTTGGGGCCCTTTGGCTGTGTGCTGGGTGGGACAGGACTGGATGGCTCCTTGTCACGATCACCCTCTTCCAGACATCTATGTCCGTCTACCTTTGGCTTATTATAGTGTGTTGTCCTTACATATATGTCTGTATTCCTACCCACTGTGTGTGCAAGGCATGAGTGGTGCATACTGACAAGAGTCTGCACTAACAACTGCAACTGCCAGATATGTCTGGTCCACTGGTGTTTGCAGACATGGCCTTCATGTGTTTAAGTGTGTGAGCATGCCCAGTATGGCCATCTGTATTGCATGTGTGGATCAAGTCCAGATAGTTTGTACTGCAGTGCTGACCTTTATGTTGTACACTGACAGGTAGCATGCTGTGTCTGCAGGGTATCCATCGATCATTTGGCATTGACTGTTGCTACGGGGGGCACCTATTTCTAAATTTCTACATAGGATGAGGGAGGCATACCTGACTGTTACTATATTTCTACGTAAGATGGGAGGAGGGCACACCTATTTCTACACAGGATTGGGGGGGGCACACCTGACCGTTACTATATGTCTACGTAGGATTGGGGCACACCTGACACTTGTACACATTTGCTAGGACTGTACTGGTATGTCGGGTACTCAATTTCATTCTGTAGTCTTACCTATCGTGCTGGCTAGAGGCATACCAGTGTACTACAGTTCTTAGCTTTTAATTACCTACATATTAGTTTCTGACTTCCTAGCCTTCACAACTGAAATCCCACTGCCTGGCCTGCTGTAGTCTGTCTGTGTAGGCCTGGGGGGGAGGTTACCCATAGGCCTGATTCAGAGGCTACAGTACAGCATTTGTTTGCGTTTGTCTACACCTGTCCTGCTGGCTGTGACTGGTTGGGTATGTGACCCCCCCCCCCCAACTGGCATGTGTGAGTCACTTACCTTGTGGGTGTCCCAGTATTGAGGGTGGTGCTGCAAGACTGCCTATGTCGGATGCACATAGTACACTCCCTACACATGGTTAGGCACAGGTAGTGTAATGTTTGGCATCCCTTACTGTATGTGAGAGTCAGAGAGAGGTGTTATTCCCTGGGTCCCTCCCATGTCAGCGTATGTGCTCTGCGTTGCCTCTTTGCCAAGGCCAGGGCATACTGGGCACGCCTCCTTCTGCCTACTGGGGCAGGCTCAGGTTGTTCCTCCTCCGAGTCACTCTCTGCCTGTGCAGGCCTTGCCAATGGTGGGGGGCTGTGTGGCCCTGCCCCATGCTGTTCCTGCTGCAGCTGTTTCTGCAAGATCATATTGTGTAGCATGGCACATACAAGGACAATTTGGGTACATGTAGTTGGTGAGACTGCAAGGCTCCACCAGATGTGTCCAGGCACCGGAACCGTGACTTGAGCATCCCAAACACACGCTTTATTATGATTCTTGTTTGTGCCTGTACCTCATTATGGAGTTCTTGTTCGGGTGTGTGTGCGCATTTCTGATGGGTGTCATCAGCCATGGCTCCAGTGCGTATCCAGTGTTCCCCACTAGGTGACAGTGTGGGATGTCCCCACTGGAAAATCTCTGGTACAGATGCCAGATGTGGGAACTGTGATAGCTTTCAGGGCAGCCAGCACACATGTTCATTATTATGCTCTGGGCATCGCACACAACCTGGCAGCTGATGGAGGGGGAAGCCCTTGCGGTTGATGTAGACCATACCCCACTCACCGGGTGGTGCTTTGATCTGTACGTGCGTGTAGCCTATTGCACCCACTACCTCAGGGTATTCTGCTATTTATTTGGTGGAAGAGGCACATATTGCTGGCCAACGCCTCACGGGTGTTGGAGAAATATAGGTGCTCGCTGACATGGCATCCAGGAACTGGTGGAGTACCCTGGATGCTGATGCCTGTGAAATCCCTATCATATCCCCAGTTGGCCTTTGGAAGGTACCTGAAGCTAGTATTCTTAGGCCTACACATACCCTGGTATCCACTGGGATGGGTTCCCCTCTGTTAGTTCTGTGTGTGAGGCATGGCCGACATAGCTCAACAATTTGCTGTAGGAGGTACCTGTTCACCCTATAGTGCTCCACTATCTCCAGCTCATGTAGCCCTTGGTAGGTTACCCTGGGTCTGTACACTCTTCTCCGTCTCCTCACTGTGGGTTGCTCGGCAGCATTCACATCCTCACCACCCTCAGCCTCTTCCACAAGTTCTATGATAGCTATTGCAGCCCCTAACATTTTACTGTTGTGAGTGTTAAACGTTCCCCACTTGTTTACACTGGTGGTGTAGAGTGTGGGAAAAAACAGAGGGGTAGGTGTTTGCATAGTTTGTAGTAGTGTTCTGGGCTGGGCTGGGCTGGTCTGCTGCCTGTGTAATTGGCTGGTTCTGATACGTTTCACCTGCCAGCTAAGCTAGTACTCCTTGATTACCTTCCTACTGCTGTTTTCCCTTCCCATTGCCCTTCTGTTTAAGCCCGTGTGTGCACCCTGCAGAGTGCTCAGATGTGCACACTGCTGCTATTTCCTGGTTTAATTTCTTTTTTCTTCCTGTAAAACCCAGTGCACCCGCTTACACTTTGTAAAGTGTGCTAGGCAGGTTAAGACACACCCCCTACCTTAGCTGTGCTCAGCTAGGAGCAAATCCGAGCCACAGGGCTCCAATCCACTCACAGTATGCCTGACACACACCCCCATGATACAACCTACCTCCTTGTCTTGCACTCAGCTATTCATACTCTTACACTGTTGGGACCTAACTCACATGCTGGGGAAAACTGGGATTCACTATCTTTTCCCTCATTTGCATAGGATTGCCTGCTAATACATAGTTACATGTCTCACAGTGAGCATCCCCCCCTTATCAACCACTACTCACTGGCCAAGTTGTCTTCTGCCTGCCATTGACTTGCATGGCAGAATACTGATTTTAGTTAGAATGCTTATTTTAGGTTTATTTTCTTATTTCCCCCCCGATCCCATTTGCGAGCCGCTGCCCTATGCTTAAACAGCCGAGATTGGCTAAAAATAAATAAAAGTTGATATTTTTATTTTTTGTATTGTTTGCAAAGCCAATGGCCTTATACTTGCCATTGGCATGCTTCCTCAATGATATGCAGCCTTTATTTGGAGCTGTCATAGCTCCGTTTTGGATTTTGCAGAAATGTACTCGGTTACTAACAGAGTACATTTTTGCAGATAGCACTAGTCTTGTACGGACTGTTGCAAGCTTCCTGGATTGCAAAATCACCTCATTTGCATGGATTTCACCTGCAAACAGGGTGATTTGCATACCAGGGCTTAGTCCGTGCAAGATTAGTGCAGGCGCACTCGTGCATGCCCCTGTAGGCTGTTCCTGGATCGCACAGCAGACATATTGCCTGCATGGGCTCCTGCACTGCTCTTGCACTCCGTGCAAGCTTTTGAGAATCCAGGGGAGAGTTTTTGCATCACATCAACTGTTCTAACATGAGGTTGTGGATCTGTTGTAATACTATAGCTTGCAAATAAACAGGTAGATTTACTGCTAGAAAGTAGACTGGGAAGCTACAGTGTTATCAATTACAGCCCTTTTTTCTGTCCCCAATGTGGTTTTATTGCAGCCCTTGTTGCTCTCACATTTCATAAAGTCAGTGTTGTGTATTTTATTATGACTTGACACAACATGCCACTCAGAAGCAGTAATATATGGTGTTTTGTGCTTGTGTAGCCTCTTCTACATTAGGAAAATTAAAAGAAAAATTTAAAGTCAGGCTGCATTGTATTGTGCTTTATGCCCAAGGTTGGCTGTATTAGGCCTGCTTGCGATTAGATCTCTATCCCAGTTTGTCGCAAAAGGAAATATTGCCAGCCCAGCTATCTAGAATTTTGTAAATAATTATATGTCATTTGAGAATATTAATATAATTTATACAGAAGTATGACAGAAGAAGATACTGCCAGCACAGCTATCTGGAATTTTGTAAATAGGTATGTGCCACTTGTGAATATCAGCAGGATGCAATTGCTTGTGTTACCACTATATTAGAACTGTATGTCATAATGTAAACACGTGTGCTGAAGAGAGATTTTATACACTACTGTGATTGTTTAGATGTATGTATTTTAACAGGAGATTAACTTGCAAAACGTATAGTTGAGATTGGAGAACTTTATTGCTGGGCCATAAACAAGAGATGTTATCTTTCAGTTTCAGTCAGCAGGAGAGAGGATGTCTGCACTAGGGGACTCTCCATGTTGCCTTGAAAGACAGATAATTACTAGGCTTGAGATGTAGAAGTGTTTTATTGTTTTATGACTTCCAGGATCTGCAAACATCTGATGGCTATGTATTTTCACAGGTAGGTGTTCAATGCTAGCAGTTTCTAGCAGTGGTTGTTTTTGAGCCTGGGAACTGAAGTCAGGTGACAAAAAGTGATGTCATGCTGCAAGTATCCCAGCAGTAATACTGGATATTAATTTAAGAACTCTCTTGAGAGAGACTGTGCATTTTATATTTTGTCTTTGACCTGGAAATATCTGCTCACCACATCTATCTTGCCTTAATTTCTTTTAGATTCATTAAGGAATATAGTTAAGATTCATTTAGATGTTTTCTGTATTTATTTAAGACTATCCTGCAATGTTGTTTTAAATATTTCCTGTGATTCTGAACTCTGAAGTTACTGTGATGAGCTACTGTCTATTTCCTTGCTTTTTTATTATTTATTTTTAAATATATTTAAACCTATATTTGTGGCTGATATTTGTGAGACATATTTAAGCTGTGACACTACTTGCATATTTATTTGGTGGTACTGTGGGCCACTCCTAATAGCTTTGCTCTTGGTTTAAACTACCATTTGGATTAATTGCAACATTACACAGTAGGATTGGACACCCTTTGTTAAGGGCCTTAAAGTAGCTGATAAGGGGTTCTGGTGGCAGTGATAACTACCTTGTTGTCTGGGCAGAAGGGTACATAGCTAGTAAACCTGTGCCAGCCTTTCTCAGCTGTGTATGTGTATAAAGCAAATCTCCAAAAGTGTGTGGGTCAGCTACTTGGGCAGGGACAGGAAACACTGTTTGGACTGAGACAGAGAGTGTTGGAGGACCTGGCTAAGGACTCAGCTCTATAGCTGTGCCAGTGGGGAGTCTTATTGAGGATCTGGAGAAAGAGGGAGAAACCAGCCCCAGACTGACTGTGGTCTCTGTGTGCTCTTAAGGGAAACTGCACTTTACTATGTGTGTACTTGTAAGCCACGGTGGTGCAGCGGTAGCGTTGTCGCCTCACAGCAAGAGGTTCTCCCGTTCGATTCTTGACTGGAGCGCCTTCTGTGTGGAGTCTGCATGTCCTCCACACGGTCGAGTGGTGTTTGAAAGACATGCGTGAATGGGCATGCCTTCGTTGAAGGTTGGGCGTCTAGCTGGCACCACGGCACCGTAAAAATCTACTGCCAATCATTAGTGGACCGGAGTTCCTCTGTGGCGACCTCTAACCAGGAAAAGCCGAAAGAAAAACAACAACTGTGTGTGTACTTGTCATTCTCCCAGTGTGTACGTCCCCCACTGTTGCCAGTAGTGAGGATTGAGGCTCCTTGATTACTCAACCAGTGCTAGCGTGTTACACAGTTAACAACTTTAAATAAAATACAAAATTAAAATATTTGTGTTTGTATATAGCTTGCAGTTTTAAATTCTTCATTATTTAACTATTAGTTTTTTCTAGTAGTATTCTTTCCAAATCCAGTAATAAAGTGTTCTAACAGGGCAGCATTAACAAAAATATTATTTACAAGCCTGACAAACAACCTCTATTATCTGGCTTGGGAGACGCAGTTCAAAAACTGAAGAGACTGAATACAAGAAGATATTCATCCAAATCCTTCACCACTTAAGAATGGAAGCAAGTACCTGATGTTAAACCGCTGCAGGTACATCATACTACAGATCCATTCTGGAAGAAATGATACATGGACTAGGTTAAATGTCTTCATTTATCCCTTACTGGCATCTTCTGGCCAGCTGTAGTTCCCTACTAGGCTACTTTTAGTGGTCTACATAAAAAAGAAGAAGCCCCACAAAGAAATAAGTCATCTGAACATATTCTGTAGATTAAGAACTCTGTAAGATCTTCCATTGCTGGCTTATATGAACACGGGATGCACCAAATGGTTTATGCTGACTCTTTCTCTCCTCAGAGTAATATTAGGTAGTCATCCTTCTCACACCTCAGAAGAAAACTCTGCATATTTAAATGAGTTCTTCCCTGTTTTTTTTCTTCCTGTACCTCGTGTAAGATGAAGAATATGACCCATCACTTCTAGTTGCAACTGCAACAGGTACAAGTCAATCACCAGTGGGATTGACATCATCAATTACAAGCAATGGCACCAGGAGTGAAGAACCTAGTATTGCTTGCGCAAACTTAAGTCTGTTGGTGGCTATCTCAAGCCTCAGGGAAAACAGAAAAAAAGTCAGCAAATGGCAACTAAGAGCTGGAGACTATGAATTAAATATTTGGAAATTTGCTCATCTGTTGCCAAAGGTACATTCTCAAGTGTCTGGTGACTGTTTCATCTGAAATACTTTATCAGCCAACATCAGCTCCTGCAAATAGACAATATGGAAGAGGCTGATCCTTTCTCCCTAGATAAACAGAATGCACACCTGCGCCTGTCCTTGTCCTGTGAGACACAGAAAAAAACTTTTCACCTTTAGATTTTTTCACTTCTCTTTCCTATGACTACTGCTTGAAGGAGAAGATGAAGAGGAAGAAAACACAAAAAAGTCTTTGGGACCATGTAGTTTCATACTCTTTTTTTCCTCCAAATACTCTTTCACTGCTATGGGCATAAGGTGCATCACCAGAAAGACTAACCTTGACACTAACATCCCTAGTATCACTACAATGAACAAAGCATATGAGAAAACTGGTAGATAATGTGGAAAAGAAAGGTTCAATTCAAAATGAAGAGATACTGCAACACGAAACCTGCGTTAGTGCCCCTAATGCTTCCTGACTTCCTCCATATTTCACCAAGTTTCAATTTATTGGAGCTTCATCTGGGATTACTGATACACGCCAACTGAAATGTCACACAACTATAGTGAAAACAGAAAAGCCCACACACACAGTGAATCTATGCCAGTGTACAAACAGGAACAGCTCCAGCACTGTTTTTTTTAAAGGAAAAGCAAATCTGGAATTTCAAAATCAGGGAGCCTCATCATGTTTACTCAAGATGAAGATTAAGGAAACTTCTCCAGCTTCTACAAGTGCTACCAGAATACAGTCTCCAATGGCCAAGACTTGTGAATTTTTCACTTCAATTACATCATCAGCTACTGTCAACTCCTAAATGTAGACCACTCACCGATGATTCTTCTGAATGAATGACCATCTTAACAATGACATGTTGACTTTTGTTTGCTAAATGGGTAAGCCCGTTAGGTGCAAGCGCCTCTTTCCGGTACTGATTCAACAATAAAGTTTGGTTAACTGAGTTGTTTAGCATCATAAAATATGCAAATGACAACTGACAATATCATGCACAGGACCACAGGATGACCTCATGCACTATTCATACTTTGAACCACATGAGCTAAACTATAAGATACTAGATAACAGATCCTGAGTCTGAGGACAGCATTAGCAACTGTGGAGTCATTATCACATCAGGACAAACTGCAACTGGTAGGTTTGGGACCAAACCAGTCTGAAGTTCAGTGACTGGATACCCATTATTTCTGAGAGAATTTGCAGACACCTATCTGAAAAGGTAACACACGTGATCTTTGGGCCTTTGCCCAGGATTTCAACCTAGATTCATTCAGATAATGCACCTGGTAGGAAGAGTGGTTATGGACTTTACTAAATTTGCTACAGCCATACTTACATAAATGACTGCTAGCAGGCTAACTGTAAACAAGGAAATTTTGGTCAAAGAATGCTTATGTTTGGAGGACTTAAATTTGATGCCTTTTTCTCTCAGAAGTCTTACCCACTAATTCCTCAAACTTTGGCTCTGGCTTAGATGAGGAGGAGATGGCTAGAGAAGGGGATGGCTTTCTGCAGAGTGTCGATTTCAGTTGAGAAGGTTCTTCAAATTCTGCCCTTATTCTGATACTGATAAATTTACATATTTGACATCTTAGTATGCATATCTGCAGTGGCATCTACCCATTACAAACACCTTTATTGTATGCTATGTATGCTATGGTGAAGATGAACATAAATTTGACAAGGAAGGTGAAAAACATGGTTTTAAAGACAAAGTCTGCAAACTGGTCTGATACAAAAGTCTGCAGTGGATGGCTTAAGCATCCATGGGTTTTATTACTTGCCATGAAAGAAATGGAGAACATGTGCAGACATATTCTCTTTTACACAAAAATGTTACCTGGCCTAATGAAATTATTGGACTGAACCAGGTATGTATGTTGGAAATTCATCTGTTAGATACAGATGCCTGATGGAGAAAGTGTCCTGTGATATGGACGTGACATAACTGACAGACATACTTAAGATTACCTTTACCAGGCTGCCTATACAACTTCTTGTCAGCAAATCAGAAAACTCTGAAACCATAACAGCAAGGATTGATGTGGGTAGAGCTTATGGATGTTTTTTTTTAGCTTTGCTGCAAGTGCTCTATGCATTCATGGAATCACCAAGAACTGGATACTGTAACTTGGCTTACAGTGATTAATACAAAGCTTATGAAATCTTTTGTTGAGCTCTCCAAATTCTTTCTCCTTAACGGACCGCTTAAAGTTTGATGTTCCTTTTGGACTCATTTTCAAGATCTTACAAATTCTCCATCAAAATTTCCCCTCACACGAATACAAAAAGAAAGGGATACTGTTTTGATGAGTGTCTATTACCAATGCAATCTCCAACTAAGTTCTAGGCCACAGCTGCTGTATGGCAGTTGCCTGTCTTTAGCTTCTTTTCCATCCGAGCATGTTTGGTTTATCCATTCATGTAATGTTCAAATGTTTAAACACTGACCATCTGCACAGGAAGATGACTCCATTATTTGAAGTCCTTCTTCTGATGAATACGCATGTATGAATGATTAGAAAATAATAATTTCTATGGAAGACCACTTAAGAATGTTACTTAAAAAGGTTTAAAATACATGTAGAGGAAAAATGGAAAATTACATTAGCAGAACTCGAATTAGAAAAAGGAAATACTCAATCCTCTTACCAAGTAAGCAAAGTGTATGCATATTGTTTTGTCTATTCTTCTTAATTTTGTCATAAAAGCTTTCAGGCTTCCAGTTTTCAGTCCAGAAAACTATGGATACGGTTTCTCCAAAATTATATAACTGAAAAAGTAAAGGAAAAAGAGTGATGTTATACCAAGTTCAGTCATTATATATAACAGCACCCACTAATCAGCCCTCAGCATTCATTGCAATGACCAATCAACAGTGCAAGCTACAAGTTGTCAATAATTTCAGGTGTACCTCCCTGGACTATATAAATAGAGACATGATGGAGCTCTCAGACCATGTGTCCAAGATAGGTATGAGCCTAGCATTGAGCAGCATTCTATCTTCTCCAAGGACAATGCCACGACATGAACAAAAAACTAATTGCCTTCAATAATTGGTTTAGTTTTTGGTGTCATTCAATGGGGGTCCAATATTTGCCAGACTTGGAGGATTTGATCGACAGACCACACTGCTTCACCAGGGATGGCCTGCATCTGTTTCCTTTAGGGTTTTGATTATTGGCATATACATTGTCTGCTCCTATAGTGCTTTTTTTAGGCAATGCCAACCTGATAACCTACCAACATAATGAAACAAGCAAAGAAAAAACATGAAGGTGTTATTGATCAATGCTAGCAGCCTGAACAAGAAACTTCACTCCCTAAAAGTCCTTCTTACCCTGGAGGCCATTGGCGTCTGTGTAGTGAATAAGACATGGTTTAAGATAGACGACAGCACTCTGGCTGTACAGGGCTATAATAGCTTCTACACGTTTAGACCAGCTACTGTGCAGGCGGAGAAAACAGGTGAAGATGTCTCAGTCTACATCCAGAAGAAACTCAGATCAAGGGTGGTGAAGCAGCATGATGCACAAGAGCTACTTCATGTCCAAATAACAATTAGAAAGATCCTGTAACATATAATAGCTAGCTACAGAACTTCATCAATTATAGAAGAAATCCACAGTGCTTATATATTGGAACAAGAATCGCTCAGTGTTAAACCCAATACCATTTTCCTGAGTTATCTAAACTATCCAACTATAGACTGGGAAACCTATACCACCACTGGTGCACAAATACACACATTCCTGGACTCTGACTAACTGTACTAGGGCATTTATGTTGACAAAGTACCCATTAAGGTGAATAACATCTTGGATCTTGTCCTTAGTAAATATGGGATCATCTTGTACCATCCCTTGCATACCTTCATCACTTGTTAGGTCCAACCATAAAGCAGTCTTTGAAATAAAATTGTAACCAGAGATCCCTTCCACCCAAAGTACCTTTAGAAATTTCTTTAAGATAGACTACCTATTCATTCCTACATGATACACTGGCAAGCTTTAAATCCCCACAAAACCCAGTTAACTCCACTAAGTATGGAGAAAAGTACACAACCACATTATACCAGCATGCAAATGCCTGTAGGAATAAGTGTAGGGCAAACCCTAGAAAGAAACCTGCAATGAAAGAAAAATAATTTTGACCAAAAGTAAGAATAACTCCCAGAATGTTTATTTGACTAACAAGAGCTCTAACAAATAATGCAGGTGCTTAATAAAATCCAGCAATCGAGTTTGAGGTTTAAAACAGCTACCCAAACCAAATGAAATCATAATGCACTTTTTAGCTATGTTCGTAATTTCAAAAGCACAGTGCAGCAATGTGCTGAGCTGATTGTGAACAATATTACCTACAATCAGGCTGATGATGTAGTGAACCTACTGGCCAATAAACTTAGCTTTATTTCTCACTCTCTCTCCCCTCAGTCTTGTCCCTAAAGTTATACCTGAAACTGGCTCATTTCCTGCTCTCACACAAGACCAAGACCTAAACGTGCTATCAAAAGCCAAAAATACTACATCAATGGGTCCTGACAATAAGCCTGGATGCATCTTAAATAGCATGAAGCACGACATAGCCACACCCCTAACAACAATGTTAAACCTCAGCCTACATACAGGTTTTGTATCAAGCGAATGTAGAACAGCTTCAGTCATTCCCCTGCATAAGGAAGGACATTCCACAGACCCAGGTAATTACAGACCCATAAGTCTAACTAGCCTCATATACAAAGCCATGTAAAGACTTACCATGCAACTAGTGAACCAGGACAAAGGGAACTTCTAAACACTGGAGCCGTCTTAGTTTGGATTCATCAATGGCAGGTCATACTTACTCAACCTGGTGGATTTTTCTGAAAAGGTCATCACAGCAATGGATGTAGGCAAAATAGTACACACTGAATACCTTGACCTAGCCAAAGCTTTTGACCCAATTCCCCTTGCAGGTATAGTAGAAAAGTTAAGCAAAATGGGAATAAACCTCTATGATACCCTCTGGATTGCCAACTGCCTCACAGATAAGCAGGAAATCAAAATAGGGGAAGCTACCTTCACAAAGGGACCAGTCACCACTGGAGTCCACCAGGGTTCTGTGCTGGAACCTCTCCTGTTTGGCATCTACTTTTCTGAAGTACAAGACAATACCAAAGAGCTCTGTCTGACTATATTTGCAGATGACTGCAAGCTAGAAACAATCACTGAATCCCAAAATGACTTGGGCATCCTGTAGGAAGGATTGTTCCAAATAAGTAATCGGTGCCAAAATCACATACTGAAACTAAATGCCAAAAAAATGCATTATTCTTTGGGAAGTCATTTATCTTAAGGGAACTACCACATCAACATAAATTATTGATCATGCATGGCATGGGTATGGCCATTCTCTAACTAAATGGGACAAGTTCATTTCAGCACAAAAAGGGAAATTGTCTAGGCTTAAAATGATCTGCAAGGGTAGACAGTCTAGTACCTACCTATGAAGCTATGACCCTATAAAAAACTGCTTTAGACTTGACTGAACAGACTACAAAATAAAAATGCATTATAAGGAAAGCTAAAACTCTTGAAACATATTCACTATCTAGTGGCCTCTTTCAATAAAGCAGCCAAAACTCTGAAACAAGGATGACATGGCACTTTACAGGGCTTACAATAATAAAGCCAGTCCATGAAATCAGCGTTTTCAACTTTTAGATGAAGTTTACATACAAGAACAAAGGAAATTACATTTTCTTGCACTGAAACAAGGAAATTAACAGAAACAACATCTAGACTTTTCACGGCAGTCTTTCCAGAGATCATTTCATGGATGCAGTATTTCTTCATATAAAGTTCTTCATTGCAAGCAGTACTTACAGTCAGCAGTATTTTCAACAGGCTTTATCAAACTACTAGGTTAACTTCCACACATTTTTAAGTACAGGACAACAGCTACTTATTGCTTTCTAACTTCAGTGTCAAGATTTTAGGGACACGTTTCAGTCAGTCTTTGCTGCATCTCCCTGGAGACTCCTCTCCTATACCATCTCTCAACTCAGAGACTGGGAATCTGATCTCAGCCAAAGGTACTGATCATTGTATGCCCAAAGATGCACCTGCTCTTCATTTGTTACTATGAACACAATCTGCTTCACTCTGGTTTGCCTACCTTCTCTGTATTTCTCTCTCTCTCTCTCCTGATACAGGCAACTCTAGCTGACAGACTTTCACAATAAGCAGCATGGTCATTATACCACATGACCTCCCAACCTCATATAGAACCATTGGTTCTAACATTATTACACAGGATGCAAACCCAAGACAGCTCATCTGCATTTAAGGGATTGCCGCCTGGACAGTGCTGGATCTTGAAATGTTAAGGCTGGAGGGTCAAGGCCCATCTTTATGCTGGTATGGCCATTGTAGAAGATCATGGTCAGTAATTAGCACAACCCCCTAATAATTAAACAGTACTTTGAGTGGTGAGGTCTCATTTTAAGGTAAGATGTTCTTTCTCTTTCTATAGACAAACAATGTCCCTCTGCACTTACATAACAAGGTGGGACTGATCCTCCTCCTCTTTAACCTGAAACAACATCATGTCTATGCTAACTTCAGGAGGCGTCTGTGTGTACTATGAATGACATGGAAAAGTATGAAGCCATTAGTACTGGTTCTGAGAACAACATATCTTTTAATTGGCTAAAGGTTTGTTCTGTTTCAGCTATTCATTTAATCTTCAATGAAGTCTTAGCTTTTTCAGGTTTGTCAAGGGTAAATAATGGTCACATTGGGAATAAATTTATGATAATAACTAGTTAGGCTTAAAAGCCTTAAACTGTAGGCATCATTCTTCTGGTCTGTCATCCTATCTGATAATGACCCTAACACAACAGTAAATGTCTTTACCAGGACTCTCATTCACCTACAAGAAGGATTATTCCCCCCAAATACAAAGACTACTAAAATCATATAGAAACAGTTGGTTAACCAAACAACTCAAAACGGCTTCTAAATCTCACAGATGAAACCTGGTACAAATGGAAACTAAACCAGTCCACCAACAATTAAGTCAACTTTGTTACCTTAAGCATCCCAGGCAAACAATCTCAATGTCAGTTGTGCTGTACTGTATGAAATGTAAATGCAAGTCTTTTACAAAGCTCGTTTGTTCTCTCTCTCCCAACTTGTCCACTGGGATTATTATTTGTGACCCCATTTTTTTTAGTTTATTATCTGTAACTGAATATATTTTAGCTTACTTTCTGTAAATACCACAACTATGTTACTTCATTAACTGTCTAATTGTGAATGCATTTTAACTTGGGCTGTGCCTACAAAATGGACAGTTATGATAAGTGCACTACCCCCAGTAAATAAACAATAAATACTGGTTAGTGTGCACCTTTTTTTGACTGCTTCGGTTTCTAATTTCAGTATTCATCGCCCTATTAACCCAAATGCTGGGTTTCTGCTATGCCTAACTTGCACTTAACTGAACAGCTTGATAAGGGAGTCTAAAACAGCTTGAACTTCACAGAGCTATTCCCATCTTCAGATATATTACTAAATCATCCAAGTAGGCTGCTGTGTATCTGGTTTGAGAGTTTAAGAACTTTGTTTATAAGCATTGGGAACGTCTCAAATTCTCTGTAGAGACTGGAAAACAGGACTCTAATGAAAGAGTCCATCTGGTGTGTAAAATGTCATTTCTTCTTACCTTCTGTGGCCAGTTGAATTTACCAATAGCCTTTGGTTAGGCTCAAAGTAGACAGAATACTAGCCTTGCTAAATTTTTCAATCAGTACATCTATGTAGGACTTGGGATACATATTAAATATGGATAAGCTATTTAATGTCCTCTAGTCATTACTAAACCTTTAAGATCTATCCAACTTGGGAATCAATGAATTGGGGCTATTCCACTTACTCGGGAATTTCTCTATGACCCCAGGTTTCAGCTTTTTCTGTCTCTTTTAACTGCTTGGGATTGTGATTCTGGTATGTGATATGGTTTCATATTTACATTTTGTACAGGCAAGGTTTTAAGTTGTACTGGATTAAACTGTTCTGCCAAGCAGGTCTAACAACAATTCTTTATTCCACAATATAAATTTCTTTACTTCTTTTTCCTGAGACACTGACATTGATACCTTCTCATCTATTTTGACTTTAGGATCAGCTTTGTGAGACTTAACTTTCTTGTAAACATACTTGCTGCACAACCTTCAGTTATTTGCTTTCCAAGGTATAAAACATTCATGTGTAACAATTGCTCCAGCCTCCTTTGTCCTGGTTTTGTTACCCCATAATTTACTTCACTTACTTTTTCTACAATTTCAAAAAGTCTTTGGCACTTTGCAAATAATCTGTTTTTAGTAGGGGTACTAACACAAGTACTTTATCCCCTACTTTGAATTCTCAGAGACACTCTCTGTTGTGCTTCCTGTGCTCTTTATCCATGTTTTTTTACTACAGGTATTATAGTTGTTATCCTGTCCTGCAGGTCTGTAAATGCACCATCATACTTTTAAAGGGGATGTTTTACTCCACCCATCTTTATTTTGCTATGCTTAGCAATCTTTAGGATGTTTACCATACAATTGCTCAAATGGAGAGAATCCAGTTGATGCTTAGGTTCTCTCTCTTTGAGCAAACACAGTTTGTTCCAATTTCTCCCACCCAATTCTGTCACTGTTTGTAACATACATTTTAAAAAGATTTAATAAAGCACTCTACTAGTCTATCTGTCTGAATGAGATATACAGATATTTCAAGGCTACTGAGTCCTATGACCTTTTATGCCTTGCCAGTACCCTTCCTCAGGCTGCACCTCCCCTTCTTTAGTAGTGTCATATCAGCCAAACACAGAGTAAATTTGTGGATACCTATACAGTCAACCAGGTTGCATTTAAGGGTAGACAGTGACTCATACTGCTTAACATGCACAGGAAGTCTATTACAGAAGAAAAGGAGGTGCTGGATTATAAACCTGTACCTTCACTCTGTTTTATTTATCTGCTGGTAAATATTTAGGTCCTTGGTTCTAGTACTGGTACAGGTACAGGCACTGAACTTGCAGGGATACAGGGGTCCAGGATAACCAGATCTCTAATTGAGTGTTAAGCAAGACATGTCCCTTCAGAAGTCTACAAGCCACTGAATAAAGGGGTACAGCTTAACAGGTTCACTTTGAAAGTTAAAGTCTATGCATTTTTTTAATTTCTCCAAGTCTTTTGCGTTTCTAATACCATGACAGGAGTGGATCCCATTCCTAAGTCAAAGTATGATTCAAGTTCATTAAATTAGTACGGTTTCATTCTTTGAGATTAGTCAAATGTCCTCTTCATAGCACCCGCAATGTGCCCAGTAAGGACTCCTTCTGCAATTCATATGGATTTATATGTATCAATAACATATCTAAGTATGATTGTAAATTCTTTTTATAAGACCCATTGCTCCTGCTACTATTGGGACTGTCTGGGTATCCGTCTTCCACACTGCTGTTGTTTCTGCCCGCAAATCCTGGTATTTTATGACTTTGCATATCTATGTGTGTTAAGACACTATAGTCACTGGGCGCAACAATTTAATGATCAATACTACTTTTGTCTTCTTTTCATGGACTACTACAGCTGGTTTCTTCACATGAATTTTTTGAAATGTTTGTAATGGGTGATCTCTTTTCTATAATACTTTGTGGCTCATGCTTCCAGTGCTTTTCAGCTACTTCAATATTACAATGTTTGTGCAATCCCCAATCCAATAGTCTTGCCACATTCTGCCTTTCAGTATACAGTCCTTCTGCCATTAATATATCACAACGAGCAACATGTGCGACCGTTTCCAATTCTGTTTTACAAAACCTACATTGTCTGTTGTCCCACATGTTAAATGGACTTTGTAAAACCAACGTGTACATAATCCACTATCTTGGGCTGCCAATATTAACCTTTCATCTTTTGGTTTAAATGCATCTCTCCTTAACCATTCCTGTGTTCGATACTGATCAACATAAGTTTATTCCAAGAGATTTCTATACTTGCAAATGTATTTATGCATTTTCCACATTTCTTTCATTCTCATCTGATCCTCCACCTTTTATTCTTTTTGTTTTTTGGCACATTCAGTTGTTGCATGACTTCTGTCTACTGGTTTGATTTCCATTCTCACTTGACACACCGATATGCTTCTGCTAAACTAAGCAGGGAAGTCATCTTAGACTTATTCTCCTCATATTTCAAAACTTTCATTAAATTTGGGTCTTGTGAGGTCAGCAGATATATATGCAATCCCACAGTTGAAGTTCTATACATGTAATCAATTGCGAGGAGGTCCATGCCTCCTTCAGAATGGGAAAGATATACCCCTGGATTTACTAACCTTCCGTGCAGGACTAGAAGCGGCAGTTTAAGAGGAGGATGGCAGTGCAGCATGCATACTAATGAAGGTGAACTCCTAATGCTACATGGAGCGTGGACGAATGCAGGGGGCGTGTCTGAGAGGAGATCTCTCAGAATAAACACGCCCCTGCAAAGTAGAGCAGACGAATGTGTACATAAATGAGCAAGACCGCTCATAAGTGTCCGCATATCCTCACCAACAGTCGCCATGTGTTCAACAGCAACAGTACAATCAAATAAAACGAAGAAACCCTTGTATTTATTTTTTTTAAAACCCCGAGTACAGCTAACTGTAGGTGCGTGGGTTTGCCCATTGCTTAGCTAAAGTTAAAGCTGCTGAAAAGGCTGAAGAGGATAACAAGGAATATATATGCAAATGAAGCAGCACAGCAATAGTGTAGTGGTTAGAACATCCGCCTAACGAACAGGCATTCCCGGTTCGAGTCCTACTGCAGCACATATCATTTTTCTATGTGAAAACTGTATATGAATATATATTTACATCTTTTTGCTGTATAACCCCCATAATAACATTTAAATGTGAACTGGAGTACTGCATGAAATGCAAATGTGAAGTGTCAGTGTCATAATGAATAAGGCGCTAGTAAGCAGGTTTAAGCACAAATAAGCAGTAGTAAGCGTGTCTAAGTGAGTTTGCACGGAGGTAAGCATTGCCTGCACAGATTACGCAAAGTAAAAGCTAATTGAGTGTAAGAAACTGTAACCAGAGATTAGCAGTGCTTACCGTCGTGCAAACCCACTTACATCTGCTTTAAAGTGCCTTAATCACTCTGGATCCAATGGCCCATGTTCTGCCCAGCAACAAAATAAACAGCCTCTGCAAGGCTCAAACTCAGGACCCTGTACACTATAGTCACAGTAGTTAACCACTAAGCCATCACAGCAATAGATGCGCATGAGGCATCAACAAACTAATTCTCACCACAGGAAAATCAAACCAAACATGTGAAATGAATCCATGTACAGTGTGAAGTGGTATAACCTGCTACATAACATAAATATGTGAACTGGAGTACTGCAGTAAGGCCAGATGTGAGGTATTATTGCAATAAAGTGTTGAAGTTCCCAGGACCCATACAGCGTACGTGCACATGAATCAAGGATACAAGACACATATATAACATGTAATGAAGAAGACATTAATGCCAAAAGGCAAATATCATGCAAATCGAATATTATGCACCGCTAAGCTTTGCACAGCTACCCAGACAACTGGCAGGATACTTCTAGTGGGAGAAACAGTGTCAACTTGCAAAGTCAAATCTTAAACAAACGCATGTTCGTCCCTAGCGGGACAATCCCAAAAATTCTGATAAAAAGAGTCCTCAGGGTAACATACCATGCCTTACAGGTAAGCAAAGAAGGATATGTATGTTTGCGGACTGAATGTGTGGGAACTCTGAAGATCCATGGGGTGAGACAACGTACATGATTGGTCCTGAGAAGTGGAGAGTGGGCAATGCGTAGTGGTGTGGTGAGATTCGGATGGAACCTGCAGGAAAGATGATTGATGTGGAGGAGGGAATGATGGGTAAGACATGGACCGAGGCGTGCCGGGGTTAGACGGACCCTTTCTAATGGGACCGCCCCATGGATGTAAGCGAGAAAGGTGGGGGGAACAGGAAGGTAACTGAGACATACCATTTCCCATGGCAAAGCACGGTATGAGTAATATGTATGTTGTATAACCCATGGAATAACATATATATATATATATATATATATATATATATATATATATATATATATATATATATATATATATATATATGAACTGGAGTACAGCTGCCACAAAGGAACATTTATATATATATATATATATATATATATATATATATATATATATATATATATACATATATGACCTAGAGTACTGCAGGAAATGCACACATGCAGTGTCAGTATCATTATGCATAAAGCAGTAGTAAGGTTAAGCAGCAAGAAGCAGTAGTAAGCATATGTCAGCACCAGTAAGCGAGTATAAGGCCATGTGCGTGGGTTTGCATGAAGGTAAACACTGCTAATTTCCGGTTACAGTGTCCTACACCCAGTAAGCCTCTAAATTGCTTAACCTGTGTAGGCAGTGCTTACCCCCATGCAAACCCGTTTACAACTGCTCAAAAGTACCTTAATCACACTGTATCCAACGGCCCTTGTTCTGTCTAGTAAAAAAATAAACTGCCTCTGCAAGGCTCAAACTCAGGATCCTGCACACTACAGTTACAGTAGTTAACCACCAGGCCATCATAGCAATAGATATGAATGAGGTATCAGCAAACTAATCTTCACCACAGGAACGTCAAACCAAACATGTGAAATGAAGCTATGTACAGTGTGATGTTGGATAATCTGCCACAGAACATAAATATGTGAACTGGAGTACTGCAAGATGCACAGATTTGAGGTGTTATTGTAATAAAGTGTAGGAGCCCCCAGGTCCCCATAAAATGTATGTACACATGAATCACAGATACCAGACACATATATAACCTGTCATGAAGAATAAATCATTGTCAAATGGCAAATATAGTGCTAAATAACTATTAAGCAATGCTAACCGCAGCACAGCTCAAGTCAGTAAGTGTAAGCAATGTGTAGGTGAGCCAATTCAATCTGCCTAGTGGTATACCTCTGTAAGCAGTGCCAACCTCATGTAAGCAGGTCTGCCCATAGCTTAGCCTATTCAAAACTGGTCAATCATGGGGAAGTGCGGGCAAACGGCCGTATTTAAACCCCACAGGTGGGAATACTACTCATAACTGGTTGCAGCTTCCTACTGCAGGCAGAATGGCTGGTGTGGGTGAAAGCACTCGATTTAGAGTGCAGCGCTGGGGCATCCAGGAGTCAAAAATCATGGTATGGATCCAGGTAAAACACCATGATCAGAGACTACTGCAGGGCCAGTACCAGGGCTCGCAGTATAAAATGGAGGCCTGGGACAGTCTCGCCCGTGACCTCACCAGTGCCACAGGTATCCCCCGGACTGGTGAGCAGGTCAGGCACAACCATGCTGACCTGAAGCAGTGGAGGGGGGATGTACTGGAACAGTCGATCCAGGAGTCTCGGCAGATGGCCAATGCCCCAGGACTGAGTAAGTACTCATTCTACTACGTAGTTAATAATTGCCTAGCTTGTGTATACTATGGATAAGTATGGCTAAATATCACTGCATTTCTCGGATAGCTGCAGATGGGCGGGCTGCGAACCAGCAAGCCCATGATGCTAGGCTGCAAAAGGCTACACTGCGAGGCAGGTTAGTAATCAGTCTGCATGTACTGTCATAACAAATAAATATAAGAGCCTTAGAAAGTGTTGTACCAGTACAAATAAATGTGTAATAGGCTGTGAATAAAGACCCCTGGAGTGCTTCTGTTTACTCTTCTCTCATATGTTGGCGATCTGTTCCATACTATGAATAATGTTGTATCTTAAGCAGTGTCACCCACACCATGGTATGCAGATAAAATGGGCATGAAGTCCTGCATAACAATGTTGGAAGTGCCAAGAGGTCAATTATATTGTACAAGTTAGGGAAACTTGGATAGAAAACAGTTGAAAGCTGTACATCAATTCCCTGATAGCACAGTGCACTGTGATGTTCGCTATAATATTTTGTCACACACAGCAGGGGTTTGAATCCTGGGAGTGCTACTACGTTGTATGCATAATCATACCCCACAACTATACAGATTTTGATACAAAGTTCAGATAGAAAGCTGTATGCACACTTATACCCAACAACAGTACAGAATTTGCTAGAATGTTCACAATGTACGTAGTATGCATAATCATACCCCACATCTGTTCTAATCTGTCCAGCATGTCTAGATAAATGGCCGATATCACCAACTTGGTACTCTGTTCCCCTGAAAATCCAGTGTGATGTTCCAAGAATTGTAGGCAGCTGTCAATGACATATAACTGACATTCAAACATGTACATAGTCAGAGAATGTATACGGAAACAAACCTGTCATTGCAGCACCCCACCCAAAGTGTATGACAGCAACTCTCAACAAATGATAAAGTATAAATGCACAAACCAACAATAATCCAAATGTCGAACCCAGCACGGAGGCTCGGCCAGAACAGGAGCCACAAGCTTGCTTTGTATAACTTAGCTGACACAGCCTCCCCACCACAAATGCTCCGGTGATGAGGTTGTAGTAAAAACAAATTTTATTCCATAAGAACTTCCACACTGATGCGTTTAACAAATGCGTAACACAGACTAAATGAATTACAAGTGATCAACACAGAGGGTTAAGCGCTTTCATCTGTTCCTCTCAGACTTCCTCAGAACCATCTTTACACTTCCGCTACACATTTAAATACGCTCCTTTGGCGCCAAAATTGTATTAATTCATTAGTGCATTTAAAAACTTTTTTTTATATAAAATACAAATCATAAATTTATATGTTATTTAATGTTTATCTATTTATGAATGCACATATGCACAATACCATGTATTTCATCTTAGTTTTCAGTGTTGCCACTGACAAAGTAAATAACAATAGACGCCCGTATTACTGAGTGTAATGGCTCGTTGTGTATAGCTTACCTAAACACTATTACATCCTACTAATCTACGTAACTCTAACAAAATGAAAAGTGCAACAATCTACATCTATAATCATTAACTATAATGTTCGTTTTCAGTGTTGCCACTGACAAAGTAAATAACAATAGACGCTCGTATTACTGAGTGTAATGGCTCATTGTGTATAACTTACCTAAACACTATTACATCCTACTAATCTACGTAACTCTAACAAAATGAAAAGTGCAACAATCTACATCTATAATCATTAACTATAATGTTCGTGAGCTGTACTATAGTATACTTGAATACACATAATATAAATGTAAATGTAGGTGAGCTCACCATCAATATACCTAGTTTAATAATGTGATAAAACAAATAATGTGTAATAATTTTTTATATAATTTTTTATAATTAAATGTATAAGGATCCAGTATAGTCATCACAATTTTGACAATTGTGACTTTTTCAACACATTTTAACACAATTTTGATACAATTTTACTGTTTTTAATTACATTTTAATAATTTTCAATAAGTTTTAAACAATAGTTATATAAAAAATTTGTACTATATATTTCATAAAGAGATATACACATCAATTAACATTATATATATTTATATACTACATATATTAAACTTTCATCATTATATATAATTATTACTGTTTATTATTGTTTATCATTGTTGATATATATATCCAAACATATGTGTTTTTAGTAAGTAGAATTTTATCAGATTTAGACACTATTGAGGCTATGATTAGTGATATATTACACATTATTTGTTTTATCACATTATTAAACTAGGTATATTGATGGTGAGCTCACCTACATTTACATTTATATTATGCGTATTCAAGTATACTATAGTACAGCTCACGAACATTATAGTTAATGATTATAGATGTAGATTGTTGCACTTTTCATTTTGTTAGAGTTACGTAGATTAGTAGGATGTAATAGTGTTTAGGTAAGTTATACACAATGAGCCATTACACTCAGTAATACGAGCGTCTATTGTTATTTACTTTGCCAGTGGCAACACTGAAAACTAAGATGAAATACATGGTATTGTGCATATGTGCATTCATAAATAGATAAACATTAAATAACATAAATTTATGATTTGTATTTTATAAAAAAAAAAGTTTTTAAATGCACTAATGAATTAATACAATTTTGGCGCCAAAGGAGCGTATTTAAATGTGTAGCGGAAGTGTAAAGATGGTTCTGAGGAAGTCTGAGAGGAACAGATGAAAGCGCTTAACCCTCTGTGTTGATCACTTGTAATTCATTTAGTCTGTGTTACGCATTTGTTAAATGCATCAGTGTGGAAGTTCTTATGGAATAAAATTTGTTTTTACTACAACCTCGTCACCGGAGCATTTGTGGTGGGGAGGCTGTGTCAGCTAAGTTATACAAAGCAAGCTTGTGGCTCCTGTTCTGGCCGAGCCTCCGTGCTGGGTTCAACTCTCAACAAATGTTGCATTAACACCTGCAGCCTGTCAAGCCTGTATGTAAGATACAGGTCACGTATATAATAATGTATAAACATACCAGTGTACACTATAAAGAGATTGTGTAGTGTAATAATAATACATGTAAGGGAAAGACCACTGCAGTGACTAAGAATGTTTTGAAAACTACAAGGATATATTAGTTGCTAATAGAACTCTCTCTCTCACCCCTACCATATGTGCATAATAACCCAATGACACTCCTCAACTGGTATGTGTACACTCCAAACTTTTGTTGGGACATATGTCCTAATGGTTTATAAATATTCACATTTGTTTCTATGCATGTGCCATGTAAAAATACACCCATATTGGTGTCCTCTTGACATCAATGAAACCTGCATGCTCCTGTAATGGCCATTGTTGTTCCATATATGCATGTGTTCTGCTTGCTTTGCAACTGTGTTAAATCTGATGTGTTGGGTTAACGGGAATACTTATGCATGCTGTTATAATTAATCCTGAAAGCTGTTGACTGTTACTAACCCATATCTGCCATAAACCTGTGACAATACAGCTCGTATGGGAAGGCCGTTCCCAACTGACCCACCTGTCCAACCTCAGCTGGCCATGGCACCAGGCACCAGCATATCTGGGGCCCAGCCTGGGACTTCCTCCTCCATGGGCCCTGCGCCACTTTCGGTGGAACCACTGCAGGGGATGGGGCTTGCTCCCCCTCGGAGCGGGTGCAGAGAGGTACCTGTCACCCTTCAACAGGTCTGGGATGTGGTGCGTAAGGAGCTCGATCTGGAGTATCAAGAGCGGCTATGCCAGCTTGAGGGCCGAGTGGCGCTATTAGAGGGTGAGCCTGCCCCTCCTACACAGCCCCCAGCACAGCCACCTTCGGGGCCGTGAAGGTGCAGTGGTGACTGTCCATGGGTGGAGATCTCAGTCCCATTGTTTCCAGTTGGGGGCTCATAGGCTTGTGACTTCCAAACACCCCTCCCCGTCCAAGATGTTTATGCCCCACATGTCATATATCGGCCCTGTATGCGTCTTGTGTGTCTTATCTGTTAACCTACCCATACCTCCCCAAATATACCTACTAGCCCTTCTCAACATCCCACTCTCACCTGAAAAAAAGGGCAATCTGTTCCCACAAAAAAATCTTGCCCCATACATAGCTGTCCATTTCGTACGTGTCCACTGGACACATGTAATCTGGTCTAATTGGCATCCCAATTAATATATGTTGTCCTCACCCCTCTCCCAGGGGTTTGAGGGTCCAAATGTACCTGCAAATATAGTGTATATGCAGAGCTGCTGCTGTAGAAGAAATGGGCAGCTATGGATCTTTCCTACACCCTTCCTGCACATGCCTAGCTATTTTCCCTACTGTCTTTCCCTCTTTGTGCCCCGTTTTTCACCACTGTCCTATCAACCCCTTTTTCTTTTCTTTTACAGGAATTAGCATGGGGGTAAGCAGCAGTAAGTAGTGTTAAGCGGGTGTGCCCGGGGGTAAGCTATGCCTACACAGGTTGAGAAATTCGAAGCTGACTGTAAGAAAACATAAGCGGAGGTTGGCAGTGCTTACCATCACGCAAACCCGCTTACAACTGCTTAAAAGTGCCTCAATCACTCTGTAAACAACATCCCTTGTTCTGCTCAGCAACAAAATAAACTGCCTCTCCAAGGCTCGAACCCAGGACCCTGCACTCCATACACAAAGTGATTTACCACTAAACCATGGCAGATATACATAACCTCTAGTTTTCACAGGCATATCATGCTGCACAATCAGTCAACAGTACAGAAAATGTATTATCATCACACCACATAACCTGTTAATGCAAGAAGTCTGGACAAAGTATGCCACACTGTGGGTACAAATACGGGTATATGTCAACTAATGCTCTGATACACTTAAAATGTTGCTAGTTACACAGTTATATGTATTAGAACACATACATAGAAGGAGATGAAGTCTGAAATACAAAAGTGTTGCCACTAGTTACTGACTTTAGTGCTGCGATTGTCCAAGACAATTGCCAAGTGAATGAGGAACAGGCCAAAATATGAGCCGAATATGCATGGACATATGGACAGATATATATCTGTAAATGTAGACAGAGAGACAGCTATATGTAGATATGTATTAATGTATGACTCACAATCATATAACCGCAATTGTATATAGATACATACATATGTTCATGTATGTATATATATATATATATATATATATATATATATATATGTGTGTGTGTGTGTGTGTGTGTATCTATATATATATATATATATATATATATATACATATAGATATATATAGATATAGCCATATGAGATATATATAGGTGCATACACATATACACACACAAAAGGTATCAGTAGCCATACATATGTAGAAGTAGTGTGGAAGTACTGGGTGCAAAGTATATCCCTCAGCCACAAGCCCTTCAACTGGCACCTGTGAAATGTGTAGTGTGGCAACGATTCCCAAAAATGAGAATACTGACATTAAACATATACCCACCCACAAATCAAAGGACATGACATGACACACAGGTATGCACACATAGATGACCTTTATTTCTGTACTATACAATAATGTATGCCAGTACTGACACCACATAAGGTTTGAAATATGTAATCAGTCATGAATGCAAGGCCCACACAAAACGGTAAATGCAAGCAATGTGTATATATACCATATTATGCTGTCCAGGCCAAGGCCTTCAATTAGTACAACAGTAGAAACAAGATTTGCCTTCAGGATACATAACAATCAACAAATACAGATGTAGTTCAGCAGCCTCCAATTACACCTGTAGTCAAGCCCTAGGGGGAAAAGTAGCACTTGTATTAATGTCACAGTATCTTGTACATAACATTGTTTAACCTAAAATCTCACTGTCACACTGAATGACCCTCTTCTTAACAGTTATATCACTGAAAAGGTGCCATAGCCTAGGTTAATGGCACAGAACCCCCCCCCCCCATAAAAGGCTGTACAAGGGCAAGGAACACTGTGTACCACACACTTACCTCTGGAATGTACAAGGACACATAAGTGTTCTCCAGCTGTTGCCCCCATATATATGGACTTGGCTCAACAGTTGTTGTGGGAGTCCATGACATGACTGGGATGACAGCAGTAATGCTAGAGGTAAATAATGATAGGCCATTACCTAACATCCCTTCCTGTATCACAGCAGGACAAAGACTGGCATATATGTGGAGGAAAGAGGCAGGAACATAGGGCCATATTTGCATTATTGCCATTACACACCCTGGCAATTGCTAGGATTCGTTGCAGCATACCCTTATGCAGGGATATGACACTGAAATACAAATGGATGTAGCCATGTACTGATAGCACTCAACAGACAGAATGCCACAGATATATTGGGGACAATACGTGTGTGGTGCACAGACAAAACCTAACAGCCAATCCCCCTGGTATCATACGGATAGGCCCACAGTTGAAAGCTATGCAGACAGACAACATTCCATGAAAAAGTACCACGTACAGAGAAACCCTGTAAGAACAGCAAGATACATTGCACACAACACTACTCATGCTGTCTGTAGGTCTGGAACCTTACCCACATGTGGATTTGGCCTGTGTCTGCAGGTTCTGCTGTAAGAGGTATTGCTACCTTCTGTCTGTAACACCAGTGTCCATAGACAGAAAGGATGTCATCCATACTGTAAAGGTGAAGGGACAACGCCCACAGAAGGTGGCAATTTATAGTACAGGGTTTCGACAGTGATTATCTGAAGTACTACACAGCAGGCTGCATGCAATTAGCAACTGGTGGACACTGACTGGTGCAGAGGCCACCACCTGATCATGTGTAATACCAACAAAAGCATGCAGCAATCTATTCAAACCTGCTCAATCACTCTACTGGACAGACAGGGAGAGAATGGAGAGAGGAAAAAAAAAAACCTTCAAGAAAGTTCACAAAACTCAGGGTTGTGTTACAGCGGAAACAACATAACAGGTATGTGAAACAGATATGCATTTACTAGCATGTAGTATACGGCATAGAATAACAGGATGTATACTGTGAAAGGATGTATATGTGCCATCAGTACTTGTTCCTGTAATGATGTTGTGCTCAGCAACTGCAATGGACTGTAGTATCAGTCCCTGTGGGCAGTGGGACATACCTGCCAAATGTGCAGACCAGCAGTGAATGGCAAAGATGTGACCCATGACATCTATGTTCTGTAAACTGCTGTGGCCAATGGCTGGTGGGGGGTATTAATACCGCCATGATAGACACATGGGTGAGAGACCACACCACCTGCAGGACAGTAATGTTAAAGTGTAGCATAGCATGCCAAACTGCCATAGCAGTATAATATGCTTATCTAAAGTTTGTCACCATATATACCCCCCTAATGTTAGTCTGTGTTCACATGTGACACCTGTCTGTGTTGCAGCAAGGCAGAACAGTTCAGCTGTGAAGTAAGGAGGGTATATGAGTGTGGTCCAGAAGTTCGTATGCACCCCACATACAGATACATATATGTGTGATACATATTTACAGCTGTGTATGTGTACAAAACCTCAGACAGTTATACATTTATATAGGTATATAAGCAACACAAAATGATACCTACACATATGCACATATGTATATATATATATATATACATACATACATATATTTATATATATATATATATATATATATATATATATATATATATATATATATATACAGTCAGATATGTGTGTGTGTGTGTATGTCCACACACACACACACACACACACACACATATATATATATATGTATAGATATAAAAAAATATATATATATATATATATATATATGTGTATATATATATATATAAAAAAAAAAAAAATAAAAAAAAAAAATATATATATATATATATATATATATATATATATATATATATATATATATACATGTCAATACATTTCCCCTGCCATGACATGTGTGAGAGAACATCACACATCAATACACAACATACCTACACAACAGTACATGGCTGCAAGATGGAGTGTGGATTGAGGTGTGTAACCCATGTTGAGAGCACATTGCAATTGTATGGGATGGTGGGATATATATGTTGGTGAAGGGTATTTGGCACATATTGGTATGTAGGTCTGGTTGGGTGACAAGACAGCATACAGGGCTGGTATATGACACGTGGTGGTTAAACACTGTGGACGGGCAGTTACATTTGGAATGTGGAGGCCATTGAGCCCCCACATGGGAACAAAGGAAACATGGTGCCCACCCATGGACAGTCAAGACAGCATCTACATGGACATAAAAGTGCCTGGGCTGTACACTGGGCAGGAGGGACATGCATGTCGAACCTTGTGTATGTCTACTGCATGCCTCCAGGTGATGTAGCACATACCCCATGTCACTGTGGACCTCGCTACACCCAATACCCGCGACCTACCTGGGTAATAGACACATGTCTGTGTGTGCTCCAAGGGGGGGCACCATCCCCTGAGGTGGTTCCACATGAAGGTAGTGATGGAACAGTAGATAATGAGGTTCCATGGTGAGCCATGTGCACATTAGGTTGGAGTGGTGTTCCTGCTGGCAAATAACCCCTACACATACTGGTGTGTAACTGTTATGGAACATATGTGGGCTGTAATAGTCCCCACAATCCCAAAACATGTCCAACAGCATGCATAGATATCCCCAATACTACAGAATGGCAGATGTGTAGCAATCACATGGTAGGCCTACCACATGCATATGTGGAAACACAGTGACAGTGACAATGGCATGCAGGTGAAATACCCTGTAACAGCCCTGCAACTCTAATGTCCCCACAATGAGCATGTCTATAATCACATAGCAGAAAGTGTTGTACAATACAATATATGGCCCAATGGTTCACATACCGGACACATACCACTAGTGTAGTGTGAATATTATGTTGGAGCTGATATGTGTATTGCATTATGGTAAACTTGAGTTGCTCACACATATTTCCATCATTATGTCTTTCAGGGAGTATGGCACCGCATACAGTGCCGCTGAGGAGGAGATCATCATCACCAGCATCATCCACAACTATCAGCTGCTGTTCTCACAGACAAGCATGGACCAGCAGGTGAGAACAGCCATGTGGACTGATGTGGTCCACAGGGTGAATGAGGTGGGGATGCACAGCCGTACTTATGAGTAGGTTTGCCACCACTGTAGTGACCTGCTCCAGCAAGTACGTTGTTGTGCCGCTGCCGTGCGGGATGACCACCCTGCAATGGGGGGGGCATAACATCCACCCCCCCCTCACCACAGTGGAGGAGCTGCTCATCAGCCTGTTAGCACCTGTCCACTCGCAAAAGCGCCAGACCTATACAGTCATGGAGGTGGGTGCTACTCACACAACACACATTGAGCATGCAAGGTAAGGTTCCAGGGCATGTCAGTAGACTACTGTAGTGTATGCATCAGGTAGACCATGATTATGTAAGATGTGGGGTAGTTTGCTGTGTAGTACCGATAAGCAGTAATGCATAAACTGTAGTACTGTGGACTTCATCTGTTGTTGTACTGTAATACTGTAGCCACCCTGTAGCAATGCCACAGCTGTGGCCACTGGCATCAACTCTATCCCATGTCAATGTAGGTACTCCTGGGATACCAGCAAGGCAGCGGGTGAGTATGGTTTAAGGTTATGCTTGGCAATTCACTGTGCATGTCATAGCTAAGGTGTAGGCCATGTACACATCTAACACACCTACCCATAATGCATGCTGTACATGTGCACTGACACAGCACACACCTCACTAATGGGATTACCAGCCTCGAACACGTGCAATACACAGTCCATCTCAGAGAACTATGGCTACACTACAGTGTACATTGCCCAGGCACAGCTGACATCTGCCCAACATACACAGCTATGTCATACACAGAGCAGTTGAACATGCTACATATAATGACATCCCACTCCCTCTGCTAACACACGCTCCAGTGTCCTAAACCTAATCAACACATTACACAGAACATACTGGAGGGATAGGACCCTGTCCTGGGGAATCACCACACTCTGGAATGGACTACCCATACATGTCAAGCAATGATACTCATTGGCCCTCTTGACAGAAACACTTGGCAACTGGATGGGGAATGGGGAATACACTCTGGGTAGCATGTGTGTGCCACAGCCTGACAGCGGCACAGGGGAATAACATTAGTGGGTGGTGCATGGCAGGGAACCCTGTGGCTAGGCTTATGTAGGCCCCAGGACCAACAGACCAGTACTCACCTACGAACCTATGTGTACCACAGGCAACATCAGCCAGGGCCCAATCATGGTCTATAATAGTCTCTACACTCACCATAGGTACAGTACATTGTATCTGTGGTTGGTCTAATGGTAATCTACCACTCATACATGCACCACTGATGACATATGTGAATACACATCAAGCAGTCACTAAACATGTGTCCACATGTGATCCACAAACACACAGAGGCTGTGAGCAGCAGCGGAAACACACCTGACACAGAGACAAATCCTGCAATGGTGTGTACACCCGTGGGGTATGGTGCACAGTTCATGCCAGGGTGCTGAACAGATGCACAGCAATGCTGTGGACATGGGTGCAGTAGGTTCCAGGGGGAGGGCCATCACCTACAAACAGAAGCCATGCATCACAGCCATGTATAATGTTGGTAACGAGGATTGACTACAGTTGCACTGCATGTTGTTCAGCCCCACATGTCCTGCATGCTAACATGTGTGTAATTACAGGTATGTGTGTGATACTGTACTGCACCATCGCCTGCTATTGTGTGTGTTATGGGGTTGCGGGAGCTGTCTGTAGGTGCTGTCTGGTGGAGTGTATGGGTCGCCATGTATGTCGACTGCATCTGTGTATGTCTGTGTGTGTGGCCATGTCTGCACACGTGTGTGTGTATTTACTGCTTAGTGGTGTTGTACAGGTCTTGCAGTCTGTTCCCTGTTTTCCCCTCACAGGTGGCGAGGTGGGGCTGGGTCGACCCCATAGGAAATCGGATGTCAGTGATACAGACAGTGACCATGAAGACAGGTGTGTTGAGGCACAGGAAGGGTTGTCAGGGGCTGCCGCTGAGCCACCAATTGAAAACCCAAACATATCCACACCATCCACGCACATAGTCACAATGTCTCTACACACATCACCATTGGCTCTAGCTGAGGGACAGCCTATGGTTGGCATGGGCCAGGAAAGTGTGGTATCTATGGCGTGTGTGTCAGGACATAGCAGCCATAGCCAGATGTCTGGTGGGGTATCACATAGGTAGGGGTGCTCATAGGAGCACTATTGGTCATCATGCCCCTGGCAGACGTACAATATCTATTTCAACCACATGCATGTTCCAGACTGTCATGGAGGCACAGGCACGAATGGAATGGTACACCGGGTCTAAGGACGCAGATGGCTCATCATACCTCTGTAAATGACAGCATCCGTGACCTAGTAGGTGCCATCTGTAATTACACCGAGGTCATGGACAGACGGTAGGGTGAGACATTGGAACTCATCCACAATGTCATGTCCATGCGTCAGGACAGGGCAGGATGGTTGCGATGGCCACGTGGACGTATGTCAGCAACACCAGTAGCTGGAGGTCGCCGTGGATGTCCAAACAGTCACAGCCGCTCCCGTAGTGGCAGTACCAGCCCCATCACTGTGGGGGGGGGGCTGTCCACAATCTCTCATAGCAGACCACGTGCACATGGCCCTGGCCAGTCCCGGGAGGGACCTGGATCCAGTGGATGTTTGTCAAACTCGGGGGACAGTACTAGATTCTGTACCTGATACTAGCTGTAGCACCCCTGCCAGGCATAGGTCCCGTGTCCATGGCCAGAAGCGGTGAACTGCAAACCCTGCCAGGTACAGTCTACAGCTGTCCCACAAGTCCCTGTATAGGGCAGCCGCATGGAGGAACTGTGTGCATGCAGACACATAAACAACGAACCTAGGGCAACCACATATCTGCACACACATCACCAGTGGCCCATAACAATACTCAGCCCCCACACACACACATATGTTGTCAATTGTATGGCTCAGCCTAGGCCTCTAGCAAACCAACAACACACCCTGTGCATATGATACCTGTGCCACTCCCTGACATCCGTAACATTGATGCAGGGACAGGCTAACATGGTTCTGATGCACAGGGTGACTGTACAAAGTACAGTTTTGTACCTATCATAAATGTAGATGTCCGAACAGGATAGCATCTGCAGTCATAACAAATGGGTTGTCCTGTCGTCAGGCAGCCCTTCGGTCGGCCGGATTCCAAAGTCTGGGTCCGGCTTCGGCTGATGTCGCACTTCACCCGACGTCATCTCTGCTGGTCTTCGGGTATAAAGGCATCAGCCGACGCCATTTTCCTCAGTGTTTCTTGCCCCAGATGCCAGTTGCCCTCTTGGAAAGCTAAATTTTGGATAAATGCCAATGTTTCCAAAAAGGTGAAGGCAAACACAAAAATAAGCATGTATGTACATATATACAAACAAATACACCATAAGGACCCCCAGCTAGCTATTAGGAGGGTAAATACCCTAGGAGTACCACAGAGGGAAGGAGGGTGGTCCTGACTGCAGATGCTATCCTGTTCGGACATCTACATTTATGGTAGGTACAAAACTGTACTATGTCCTTCAAGGATGCATCTGCAGTCATAACAAATGGGTAGAATACCATAGCCAAACTAGGGGTGGAGGAAGAAAAATTATGGTAGTTAGGATCCCTGCAGTACAGCAGTGGCAAACCCTGCTCGGGATCTAGAGTATAGAGGTAAATTATAATGCTTGGCAAATGTATGCACGGAGGTCCAAGTAGCCACCTCAATAATGTCCTTGGTTGCCACTCCTCGTAAGAAAGCTGTGGTAGTGGCTGTAGCCCTGGTAGAATGAGGTCTTATGTTCTGTGGAATTGGTTTTCCATGGTAGGAGTAACAGAATCTTATGTAATTTCCTATCCATTTGGAGATTGTCTGTTTGGAAATTGCTTTTCCTTCCCTTCCTGTTGCATAGGCTACTAAAAGCTGGTCAGTTTTTCTGTTACCTTTGGTTCTGTCCAGGTAGTAGCGTAACTGTCTATGTACATCCAAGGTATGCAGCAGTCTTTCCGCCTGTTCTGTGGATTGGGAAAGAAGGTAGGTAGGTGGATTGCCTGGTTTAAAGACACTCTGGATACCACCTTAGGCATAAATGTAGGATGAGTTCTCATGGAGACCCTATCTTGATGGAAGATTAGGAAGGGTTGTACTGCCATTAAGGCCTGTAGTTCCGAAACCCTCCTTGCTGAAGTAATTGCCAGTAGGAAAGTAGTTTTCCATGATAGGTGTTGAAGATCTGCTGTTGCTGCTGGTTCAAATGGAGGGAGTGTCAATTTTTCTAGCACAAAGTTCAAGTCCCATGCTGGTAATGGTGGTTTCCTAGGAGGTTTTACATTCTTGATCCCTCTGAGGAACTGCCTGAGTAGAGGATGAAAAGACAGGTGGATCAAGCTGTATTCTGCTGAAATAGCTGATGCATGTATCTTGATGGAGGAATAGGACAGGCCTGTATGTAGAAGCTCTGCCAAGTACTCCAGGATGTTAGCAATATCTATGTTCGACTCATCTTTTCCCCTTTCAGTACTCCAAATGACAAACCTTTTCCATTTTCCTGCATAGTTCCTTCTTGTTGAAGGTCTGCGGGCTTCAAGGATAATGTCTTTAACCCTTTGGGATAGGTCTGGGTTAGTTGCTGCTATGTGATGTTCCAGGCAGTCAGTTGCAAGGTTTTTAGGTTTGGGTGCATGATGTTGTAGTTGTTCTGAGTTAACATCAAAGGCATCAGGGGTATTGACCACATTCTCCCCGAGACATGCTCCTCAGCAATGGATACCAGTGTTGTCTTGACCAATTCGGAGCTATCAGGATTATCCTGGGACGTTCCTCTTTGATTTTCAGTAGTACCTTGTGCATCAAAGGAAGAGGTGGAAATGCATATGCTGTCAGGCCTTTCCAACTGAAGGATAGAGAGTCCACCTTCCATGCAAGTGGGTGGTATGTCCTTGTGCAGAATTTTTGAGCTGGTGATTGAGTGGGGATGCGAATAGGTCTATTTGTGGCATTCCCCATTTCTTTGTGATGGCCTTGAAGATGTCCGGGTGTAGCATCCATTCGTGAGCATCCAAGGTGGTTCTACTTAACATGTCTGCTAGGTGTTTCTTTTCCGCACAAATATTGCCTGTAACTGGATGTTGTAGCTCAGAGCCATATTCCAAAGGTCCAGAGTCATTCTGCATAGGGGTATGAATGAGTGCCTCCCTGTTTGTTGATGTACCACATGACTGTGGTGTTGTCTGTCCTTATCATTAAATGGCCTTCTTTGAGGAATGGTCTGAATTTCTGGATTGCTAGTTTTACTGCCAGCATTTCTTTTGGTTTATGTGCAGGTGCAGCTGGTCTTGAGTCCACAATCCTTGTATGCATTTGTCCAACATGTGCCCCAGCCTAGGTCTGAGGCGTTGTGATGGTTTGGCTTGCTTGAAAGTTGTGGAAGGGTAAGCCTGGGTTTGACTGGCATGCTTGAGCCCACCATAGGAACTCCTGTTTCAGGCATGGGATTAGTGGGATTTCGTTTCTAAGCTGTGCCTGTGTTGAGACCATAAATTCTTTAGGTACCACTGTAGCTTTCTCATATGCAGTCTGGCATGTGGGACCAAGATTATGCATGATGCCATGAAGCCCAAGGCCTGCAGTACTTTTCTTGCTGTTAGTTTGTTCTGCTTTGTTAATGCCAAGAAGTAAAGAGGGAGCTGTTTTTGTTTTTCTGCAGTTAGGAATGCCATTTGTTTTACTGTGTCCAATTCCGCACCCAAGAATGTTCTTGTTTGGGATGGTATCAGTCTTGACTTTTGTAAATTGACTGTGTATCCCAGGGCTTGTAGTAAGCAAATGACTCTTTGTAAATCTGTTGCCAGCTTGCTTTTGTTGTCCGCTTGTAACAGGCAGTCGTCCAGGTATGGATAAATTTGGATTCCCTGTAGCCTGCAGTGAGTGATTACTGATGCCAGGCATTTTGTGAATACTCTGGGCGCAGTAGATAAGCCAAAGGGCAATGCTGAGAATTGATAATGCTCTGATCCTGCAAGAAATCTGAGGTATCTTCTGCAATTTGGTCGTATGGGGACGTGCAGGTATGCCTCCTTGAGATCTAGAGTTACAGGCCAACACTCCTTGCCCATCATGGGAAGAAGTTGCTGTAGGGTCAGCATTTTGAATTTTGGGACAATGATGTATGTGTTTAAGACGGACAGGTCGAGAATAGGTCTCCAACTTTTCTCTTTTCTTGGTACTAGGAAGAGTCTGGAGTAGAATCCTTTGCCCTGTTCTGTTACTGGTACTCTTTCCACAGCTCTCATCTTTGTTAATTCCGCTATCTGCTTTAGAGCTTCTGTTTTTTGATTTGGAGGTAGGTTTGGCATTCCTCTTTTTACTGGTAAGGTGTGGAAGTGGAACCTGTAGCCTTGGTCTATGGTTTGCAAAATCCACTTGTCTTTGTGATATAGTGCCAATTTTTCGAAAATAAGGCTAACTTTCCGCCTAAAGGTGCTGCTATTTGCTCCTGGTAGGCGTGTCAGAGCCAAGTCACTGTGATTGTCCTGTTGCAGTGGCAGTGGTTGTGTCTGTGCCTCGTTATTGCCTTGCCACTGTCGCCATCTGTAGGCACCTCCTCTGGATTGATTTCTGCCTCTAGAGCGCCTATTCCTGCCTCTTTGAGATTTTGAGGAGTCTGGAAAGGACCAATTTTGGCAGGCCAGTTCCTGCTAAACCTTGGGGCTGAACCTGTAAGAAATCCTTAACTGTTTGTACAGATTTTGCCTTCTCTTCCATTTTCTTCATTACTTGCTGAGCAGGTGTACCAAATAGACTGGCCTTATCCATAGGAGCATCTAACAGCTTTGCTTTAACATGATCCGCAAGACCTGTTCTTTCAACCATGCATGCCTTCTTATCACTGTGCCAGTCATGGCTGATCTAAATGAAGCCTCCAGTGCATCATAGCCACATTTTAAAGAATGGTTACTAACCTGTTGGATGTTATTCACCATTTCTAAAACATATTTCTTATCTAAGGAGTCATCAGAGGACAGCTTCTTAGTTAACTGATCAAGCATAAACTCTTGGTATTGGATCATATGAAACTGACAGTTTAAAGCTCTAGCTGAGAGAGTAGCAGAGGTGTAAACTTTTTCCCCCATCTCTCTAAGGACCTGGATTCCCTTTCGGAAGGAATAGGGTTTTTTGCTGAGGTCGAGGCTACTGCCTTAGGCCCCTGGGATATAGTCTCAGGATCTGCTAGTGGGGCCTTGTATAGGTGGTGATGAGTGTCTGGCACCCTGTAAAGTCTATCTGGTTTGGCAGGGGCTGGAGGTAAAGTATCAGGAGCAGTGCAAACATCATTAAATGCATCATCCACAACAGGCAGTACTGGAGGTATAGCTAAGGGCCTATGTTGTGGTAAGTGCAGAAATGTCCTAAGCCTTTTTCTTGAATCTGAGAAATCTTGTCCCTGCCATTGGAATTGTTCTCTCATGGCATGTAAGGTTTCCCCAAAGGAAAATTCCTCTGGTGGAGAGGCAGATGGAATGTATTCTTCAGCATCGGAATCTTCATAAGTAGAAAAAGGAGCCTCTGGCTGGTCTGTAATGTCTGAGTCATCCGCAGAATCATCAGAGGACACTGGCTCAGGGGGCTCTGCTCTAGATCTCTTTCTGGGGCTGAGAGGCCCTGTCTGGGTGAGGTTGGGATCCCTAATTAAGGATATTAAATCCTCTGCCAGAGTAAGCATTTGTGAACTAGAAGTGGGCCTGTGTGAGGGGGGCTTAACAGGCACTGATTTAACAGTTTTGGCTGCTTAAGCCCTGGCAAAGGCCTTAATAGACATGGCTGCAGGAGGCCTAGCAGCACCACGTGCTGGGGTAGAGACATCCAAAGGGATGGTGTCTGATAAATCACTAGGAACCACAGTAGTAGGCAAAACTTCTGAGGTCGATTCAACTAAGGTAGCAGGAGCCTCAGTAGTAGTCATGGATTCGGCTGAAGATTGACCAGTTTTCTCGGTTTCTGCCGAAACCGAGACACTCATGCTTGCTTAACCGTGGTTTCGGCCGAAACCGCGGACGGCGAGTGTCGGTCTTTTTCTTTGCATTTTTTAACAATTTGGGTAGTCGGAGAATCCGACGGCATAATGTACACAAAATCTGAGCCGAAAAACTGTTCGGCAACCGACCGGCCCTAAGCGTCGCCGGTTGAAGGAAGCACAGGCCGAACAGGCTGCTACGCCGTGGTCTGGGCCTAAGCAAGGCAGGCAGTAAGAGTGGAAATCTTTATGAGGTATTTGTTTCCCACAAGTTAAACAGTTATTGACTTTTCTGACATCGGCTGAGGCAAGAAAGAGTCCCCAACGGCGTACTTAGCTTTTTAGAAGTCTTCGAAGTAGTATTCGGTAGTAGTAATCTCTGGATCTGACCGACCGGCACTTGCGAACAGCTTCTGCTTCGGGCGCCACGCGGCAAGAAAGACTGAGGAAAATGGCGTCGGCTGATGCCTTTATACCCGAAGACCAGCAGAGATGACGTCGGGTGAAGTGCGACATCAGCCGAAGCCGGACCCAGACTTTGGAATCCGGCCGACCGAAGGGCTGCCTGACGACAGGACAACCCATTTGTTATGACTGCAGATGCATCCTTGAAGGGCATCAGTGTAGCAATGGAATGATGTGTAGCATGTTGTCAGCAGTAAAGTGAAATGCTAATATCTTGGAAGGTGTAGCTGTGCAGCCATGATGCATCATAGCTTTAATTAACAATGTTGTATTGTTGTCACCAGTATCTGTTCAGATTGTGTTGTGTTTGTCCATGTGCCACATGGCTGATGGGTGTAGTGGCGACAGCAGGTCTTCTACAGTGGACACCAGTAAGTGTAGTGGGTGGTACACATGCCATGGACGGGTACAACACACAGTGCCTTTGGTTAGGATGCAGTACAGGTAAAGGACTGTACACATGGAGGTATGTCCCCGTGCAGGTAACACATCTGTTGCACATGTAATCCCACTAAGACAGGATAGGCACAACCACACAGTGCTATATATGCAGTCTGCAATGTGGATGACATTGAACATGCTAACAGAAGGGTGTATGTCTCTCTAACCATTGCGATCCTCACCTAGTAACATGTGTGTGCCAATGCCGGTGGCATAGCCCTACCCTTAGGAGGGTGTGAGGCTCTCAACAATAACTAACAACCGGATTACATACACTGTACAGTATTACAGACAGCTATGTGGGGGGATAGATGCAACAGTAACTGCAATTATGGCAGGTGTGTTCACAACTGCCACACCCAGTGAGTTATAGCAAGCCCTGTAGTGCTGCACACCTCAACAGTGTGAAGGAGTGCACTGACACATCTATGACCTGTGAAGGACTGTATGCCCACGGGATGGCACCTGTGTTATGTTGGCATATGTCAAGCAGTCCTGGCAGAAACATATCCTGTGAACGGAGGCAGATCCTGTAACAACTACACACATTCCTACAAGCGGGATGGTGTACAAAAGCCTGCTATGATCTACATAGGCATTGTGCACCTCCTAACCCTCATCTACACCTATCATGATTGGGTTACGGAGGTATACCAGGTTCAGGTTGTATTCTCTGCCTTTGACAAGTCCCAACATTGGCAGGGTCCTGTGTGTTGAGATAACCAGTGACATTGGCCATGGGTTCATTGTTGGTATGTTCCATGTCCCTGCAGACCACGGTCATCAGGCTACTGGGTGGTGGTTCCCAGCTGACATGGTGGGTTTGTGGATGTCCTTGCCAACATTGGTGAAACCACTGTCAAGTGTATGGCTATTGGATTGTATGAGGGATCCCAGCTACTTACTGCACCTGCCCAGGGGGTTCCCCAAGCATGACATGTCACTTGACTGTACCACATGACATGTTAGTAATGCCAGCCTTACATCCTACAAGTGGGATGGAGTACTGATAACATGTACTGCCCTTGTCATATAGGGTCCTGCTTATGGGATCTGCTAAGGTTGGTACTGTATCGCAGGCCAGACATATTTGGCTGGGGAGGGTACCTATCCATGTCATATGTAGGTTGTCTGGGTGTCTCAAACCCATCAATGGTGCATGTGGACATATATGTTGTGGTTACATTCCCAGTTCCATCTACAGATGTATGTACATACATGCCTATATTGATATATATGTGTTCACCTTTGACAGGGTGGGCAATCATTCGTTCGAATGGCCCTTTCTGCAAACCGACAGGACTAACCTGTCATTTCTTACTGCACCATAGTTAAGAGAACTGCAGTTCTAAAGGCACCTTTGCTGACACTCTAACTGCAAGTTGGAATACATATCGTAATGGCATGGGGCATGACTCCCTGCACCCCCCCTCCGGGGGGCTGGGCCCACCACAACCCCCCTACTGTGATATATGAACTCCTAGTGTGCACTACAGTGGGGATAGGCAATTATTCCCCATCCCCACTATAGTGGCATCCGTAACCAAACTGCCTAATCTGCAATGAGCGAATGCACAGTGACATTTGCACACTGCACATTCGATGCATGTATTGCAGGATTGTGCAATGTTAAGAACATACTTTAGGCCTACCAGCTTCTGGACACATGGATTTCTCACTTTGAAAGGTGAGCCATATATATATGTTGACATATATGCATTCCTAGTGCTGTCTATATGTGGACATGTGGATATATACATATATATCGCTGTCTGTGTGTGTATCTATGTATAGATGTATTTATTGGCTGATATATATATATATATATATATATATGTGTGTGTATATAGATATGTCTATACCTATATCCACATATATAGATATGTTATATCCATTCAATGATGAATATACATATATATATATATATATATATATATATATATATATAGATATATATATATATATATATATATACATACACACACACACACACAGGTGGTGGTGCTGCGGTAACGTTGTCGCCTCACAGTAAGATGCTGTCTGGGTCAACTCTCAGTTAGACCGTCTTCTGCATGGAGACATGCGTGAATGGGCGTACCTTCGTTGAAGGTTGTGCGTCAGGGCTGGCAACTCGGTATGTAAAAATCAACTGCCAATCATTAGCAGACCGGAGTTCCGCTGTGGCGACCCCTAACCGGGAAAAGCCGAACGTCACAACAACAACACACACAAATACATCTACATGGTGGAATACATTCCCTGTAGTGTTGTATACCAGGGCTGGATGATATGTATGTAGAAACATCATGATTATGCATACCTGCCATGGCTTAGTTGTAAATCACTTTGTGTATGATGTGCAGGGTCCTGGTTACGAGCTTTGCAGTACCTGTTTAATTTGTTGCTGGGCAGAACACACGAACCTGCTTACCACTGCTTTACGGTGCCTTAATCACTCTCTATTTAACGGGCCGTGTTCTGGCCAACAACAAATTAAACAACTCTGGGAAGGCTCAACCAAGGACCCTGCACACCCTAGACAAACCGATGTACCACTAAGCCATGACAGGTACACAGATATTCAATGTTTCAGAAACATATCAGCCAGTCCTGTCATGCAACAGTGCAGAGAATGTATACCAACATCTAGATGTCTGCATGTGTAACTATAGTGCAACCTTAACAGATACAACATATCCATATATGTATAGATACACATGTATTCAAATATGTATGTTGTTTTACTAACTCTATATACATATACATTGCTATCTATGCACATATACCTATATATCCGTTAGCAGATAAATATATCTGTATAGGTATATATGGCCATACATCTGTAGAAAGCAATTGCAGATTAACAAATACACCTGAGAGGCCTCACACCCTATACGTCTTGTACAAACAGGCATCCCCCCCACAGCCAAACACCTGCACCCTGCAATACACTACCAAGTACAGTCCGTCTCCCACAGGACATGTAATATGTGGAAGGAGTCAACGTCCCTAGGATACAGATACACATACACATATATGTTGATACAGATATTCCTATATATATATATATCTATATATATCTATATCTATATATATATATATATATATATATATATATATATATACACATACATATATATATATATATATACACACACACACACACACACACACACACACACACACACACACACACACACACACACACACACACACATGTGACACGCAGATATATGTACAGTAAGATACGTATGTAAGAGGTGCACACAGTATGGAACAGCCAGTATGCCTACAGTTAACACCTGAACAACTGGACACTGTATGGGCTAAACATACTAATGTCAATCATTGCCTGCAATATATAACCATAGAAAGGTCATAGGAAAGACACCACACAGGTTTGCAGAAATGGGACTCCTTTAATTGTGTACCATAACGGTCCCATATGCCATATCATATAGCTGTTCAAATACTGACAAACATATAAACAGAGTACTGCAACTGTGAAACAGTTACACTTATACAGTAGTCTGGAAAGGTTCACAACTGTTGCAGTCCAAGCCAAGTCCTTCAGAATGTACAATAGTGCTGACAGACTGGGCCACAGGGTACCACACAATCAACAGTATGTACTGCAGGTGTGTAGTTCAGCAGCCTCTATCTACACTCTGTACAAACTCCGTAGGAGGTAAAGACGTTTTGTGATCAAAATGGTTGTACCCGGAACATAACACGGCATAATGCACAGAACAGTCTGTATTGTAGGAGGCAGTAGGCTTGCAGTACATCAAGTCATGCAAGTAATTGCAATATAGGTGGAGTATACGGTACTGTACATCCACATACCTTGTGGCAGCTTACCCCTGATACCCCCACATTTGTAACAGCCTAGGTCATTTATGGTGATCCCCACCTGGACTCAATAATACAAGACCATATACCACTGTTACACACACTGGCCTCTGCATTGCATAAAGGCGCACATGTATTGTAGGGGACGCCCACACATATATGGCCCCAGCCCCAGTGTATGTGTGGGGGATACAACAGCAGTGTACTAATGGCAGTGTGATATACTCACAGCCCACTACAGAACAACCCCCAACAGCATGACAAATGTGTACAGCTTGGTATGCAGATGGGGGACAGAGGCTGGAACACAGGCATATATGTGGAACACTGCTGCCATACACTAAGCAAGGTGCTGGTGTTACAGGATAGTCTGCAACATACCCTTAGTCAGGGAATTGAGGTTAGATATAGACATGGATGTAGCCATGTACGGTTAGCACACAACACACACACACACTGCCAGTGTCATATCTGACACAGGGCTTGTGTGGTGGACGATCAACACATGATAGGCATACCTCTGCCCAGCAAGAGGTTAGGCCCACAGCAGTGAGTTATGCAGACAGACTGTATTCCAAGGTACATTACTATGTACACACACACACACACACACACACACACACACACACACACACACCCTGTAACACCAGTACTATGCAAAGCATTACACAACTCTACCCTCAGTCTGTCTGTAGTTCCTGAACCTCCTACAAATATGTGTCTGCTCTGAGTGTGCAGGTTCTCCTGTAAGAGGTATTGCTACCTGTTGCCTGTATCACTGATGCCCACACACAGGGCAGATGTCCATCACACAGGAAATGTAAAGGGAACACGGCCACACGCTGTAGGGATTTATAGTGGGAGGTTGCCATGACAGTGGTAATTCATTGTAGTACACATGTGTCATTATATCTATATGGCTATCTGGATAGGTATATGTACATATATTTTCACCATATGTCCTGGACATGGAGAGTAGCTGTACCTCAGCCTCTACAGTCCCAATGTTGTAGTGCAAGGGGATGTCAGGTATGTATATGGTGTGTGTGGATGCTGAAATCTGCTTATAACATGTGTGCCATTGGCTACTGACAGACATCCTAAGGAAATCATTGTAAAGTACCGCTGCTAGCATGTAATGCCCCTGTGGAGTGCAGCAGAGATATTGACCACTATATATGGAACTTCGGACACACCCTGTACTGTCCAGAGGTATACACATATTCCCTTAGTGCACCACATGTGTACCAGGCCTGACAATATGGATGTAGACAGCTATGTAGATGGGTATAACACATAACGACTGGTATATATTTGGCACCATAGGTGTTGGATTCACACACTCCTGTCTGGCCTGACACATAATGACTGCTGGTACAGGGGTGCCATGGACACATACTGCCCACTAGATATTGACATACATCTGTACAGCATCTCACTGCTCTGACATACATGACGTTTAAGGGAGGCCCGGTTGCAGTACATCTGGCAAGTAACAATGCACTGTGCAGGCTACAGGCAGACTAGCTCAGCACTGGCCTACATCTCGTATGGGGGAATGCACATGTACCTGCATATATAGCAGGCTCAACAGCCATGTCACAGCACAGGGTAAGATACACCTGTGTGACAGTGCATAACAACAACCAATGTGAACACAGCCACATATGGTAAGCTAGCATAATATTACAGTATATGGACTAGCTGTTCTACACCATCCTCATATGTGCCACTCACAGAATTGTCCCTACATATACCAGGCTGCTACAAAGTTTGGTCTGATGGCTGTCTGTGGTATGGGACATGTGTGTGTATGGCCCTACAAACATGTACGGCAAAATGGTACCATAAAGTGGGGCAGCATGTAACATCTGATAGAAGGGGAGCTAGAACAATTACATCTACCACAGTCTGTACACAGGCTAAAGTACATATTAACAATATACACACTGCAAACATTCACCATCACTACACAGACCTCTATTGTACTAACATCCATAGAATGTCCAGCTTATGTCATGAAAGATAATCCCTACTGTACATAACATGTGTGGCAATCTGATATATCACTGGCTTGTTATCAGATATGGTGACACTACTTATAGTGTACAGCACACCACTTCATGCACGCAATATGTACAAACGTCGACAGTGGTGTGGCTGACAGCACATACACAGGGCCAGTATAGACATGTTGCTGTGATAACCTTGCATATTTTCCATTGTAACGGTGTTTGTTGCAACATATGTCCTATGAGGGATATGAAGTCAGTAACTGTCACGGCCATCACCACCTACAGACTGCAATCCTCACACTACTGTCTGCATTCCACAGAGAGATGCACTGTGGCTAACACACAAAACCATAGGCTCAACACTGCCCAGTCTGCAGATGGGGATTCCTCATATACATGGAACTGACATGGCAGGTATTACTACATGTACGGCAGGCATATCCAGACAAACACTGTTAAACCAACATTACTCCAAATGCAGTATAGCAGCACTTACAGTCTGTAGTCAGGTCAGGAACATCCACCTGTTTGTTGCCCTCTTTCCACAGTGTATGTTGTTAGAGATAAAGCCCCAATCCATCCGAGATGCTGTTTGCCAAACAACAGATCTAGTTCCTGCTCACAGTGACTGAAAAGGCCCAACACCACCATGATGTTCCTAGGTATTGGAGTGTGTTTCCATGCAACTGGCTATGGGATTGTTACCACAGCTGTTCCCACATGCAATCAGCTAGGGGAGGGCAAGGCAGGTGTGGGTCTCCACATCCACCAGAGAAGGAGTGGGGGAGGCAGACAGAGGCAAATACATGTCAGGGAGGGGTGGGAGTGTAAAACTGAAGAATGTTTGCGTCACACACCTGCCAGCACAGGATATCAAACTCCCGACAACTATGTAGTGCTATCACAGTTCGATGCAGTTATTGGATGCACCACATGGGTTACCTGATGTGGAGCACTCAGAACATATATGTGAGGGTGTGTGACATCTGCAACAGGGATACAGTAGATATACGTAGGTGTCGTACACATACCTGTTTGCATGAACAGGTGCCAGCGCCAACACAGGCACACTCACACAGGGACGCACACACACTGACACACTTGGCAGGGCCAGGAGTGGAACTCATCACTAGTGGGATTGTCACAACACATCCATGTGCAGGTATCACATGCACCACACGGGTCATACGGAGGCTGTATGGGCAAAGAGTATGAGGAGATGTCAGACATCAGACAGCATGCTTCAGTATGCCTTGGGGGGTTGTAGTGAGTGTGGATGTGGACATACGCACCATACAACACACACACACACACACACATGAACACACACGGTGCCAGTTCTGATATGCACGGGTGCATGTCTACACGGGTGTGTGGTGGTCAACTGTGCCAGCAGGCTGTACAAGGGTAGGCCATAGGTATACCTTGGCATCAGACCACATGACAATGGTCTGCATTGTTGCTCAGGTCTGTAGTTACTGCATTTGCCCACACAGGTGGGTACTGCATCCTCCATCCAGTCACCTGGGTGACTATTGTGTATGGCCAATGCTGTACACCACATGCCATGCATGTGTTCCTTAGTCCATGGCATGGATGGTGTCTGGGATGTGCACACCTCCCACATGCATGTACAGTGACATGTGGAATTGTACCTGGGGGTGTCTGGTCCATGTTGTGAACACAGATTATCATCAGATGTGCCAGACTTGCCCACCTGTGGCAGGAACTGGTAATGGGCAGCAGGTTTACCCTTCATCTACAATGAGGCATGCCAACAGCATTCCTTGATGTCAGTGTCATCTGTCCATACAGGACATGTTGTCAGGCATGGTATGTCCATTGTGAGTCACATGTGAAGGCACCACAGGTGGTGCAGGTTTCCATTGGGGAACATGGTAGAGGTGCACTGTCTGCATGTACGTGAATATTGGACAGATGGGCAGGGTGACATGCCCTCTGTAGCCCACTGCTATCACTGCATAGCTACTATCAGTGGCCAATATGCCATGTACTACCCACATATTGGCTGCTGCCTAGGCATGTGTGTTCATATGACACATGGGTTGAGTGTGTGCTCTGGGCAATAGTGGGGTTGCTAACTTGGATTGGCTGGCCTTGATATCACATGTATGGGTATGGCTTTGCACCCCAGCCTCCCAGCTAATTTACATCTGTTATTCCTGTATGGTTGACATTGTGATATATATAGTAGGGCCACCATAAAAGTAATTAGCAAAACCCCCTCCACATTGCCCACAGTTGTCACACACTCACCTCTACACAGGATATGAGTTACAAACACACACACACACACACACACACACACACACACACACACACACACACACACACACACACACACACACACACACACACATCTGTCATGTCTGGGAGTAGTACCCCTACCTAACTACTTTATTACACTGCAGCACTATGGAGTTATAGTACTCGCCACGGACATTACTGGAGTACTATTTCCCCAAAGGTGTATTTCACAGTGAATGACAACAGCAGGATTACCAAAGAAGGGCATTTCAACAGTAATGCAAGTGACTAGCCTAAAATGCATTGCTCCCTACACAGACAGTGAGACACACACAAAACATCCACAACTGACATGTGTGAGTATAGAACCCCTGACCGAGGTCTATATCACACTACAGCATGGAGCTGTTATAGGCCACACCACAGGGATTACTAAAGAACTTTCTCCCCAAAGTTGTACTTCACAATGAATGACATCAGCAGGATTGGCAAAGTAGGGCATTTGAAATGTACTCTGAGTGAATAGGCTATGATGCATTGCTCCCTACACAGACATTGCAACACATACAAAACATCCAGAACTGCCATGGGTGGAGATGGAACCCGACCACAGTTCTAAATCACACTACAGCAGTATGCAGTTATAGGACGCCCTACAGAGATTACTGGGCTATGACTTTCCCACATGTGTATTTCTAGGTGAGTGACATCAGCAGCCTTGCCAAAGTTGAGTATATGAATTCTAAGGAGTATGAGTAACCTAAATATCATTGTTCGTTACTCAGTCACAGACAGACAGAGACACAAAGACACACAGATTCACACACAGACACAAAGTTGCCAAGTCTGGGGTTAGAACACCTACCTAACTACTTTATCACACTACAGCAGTACGCAGTTACAGGATGCACTACAGGGATTACTAGGCTATTACTTTCCCAGAGTTGTATTTCCAGGTGAGTGACATCAGCAGCCTTGCCAAAGTTGAATATATGAATTGTACGGAGTGTGAGTGGCCTAAAAAGCATTGCTCTCTACTCAGTCAGACACACACACACAGATTCACACACCAATACACACATACACACACACACACACACACACACACACACACACACACACACACACACACACACACACACACACACACACACACAAACACTTGCCAGGTCTGGGGTTAGAACACCTACCTCACTACTTTATCACACTACAGCAGTACACAGTTACAAGATGCGCTACGGAGATTACTGAGCTATGATTTCCCCAGAGGTGTATTTCTAGGTGAGTGACATCTGCAGCCTTGCCAAAGTCGACTATGTGTATTGTACGGGGGTGTGAGTGGCCTAAAAAGCATTGCTATTGACGCAGTCACACACACACACACACACACAGTTTGACAGGTCTGGGGTTAGATCACCTACGTAACTACTTCATCACACTACTGCCCGACTGTTTCTACATTTCTACACGGGGGGGGGGGCACACCTGACTGTAACTATAAGTGTACATAGGATGGTGGGGCCCACCTTACACTTTTACACAGTTGCTAGGACTGCACGGGTATGTCAGGTACACCATTTCAGTTTGTAGTCTTACCTGTCGTGCTGGCTAGAGGCATACCAGTGTACTACAGATCGTAGCTTTCACTATCTAAATATTAGTTTCTGACATCCTAGCCTTCACAACTTACATCCAACTGGCTGGGCTGCTGTAGTCTTGTCTGTGTAGGGCTGGGGTAGGGGTTACCCATGGGCCTCATTCAGAGGCCATAGTACAGCATTTGTTTGTGTTTGTCTACACCTATCCTGCTGGCTGTGACTGCTGTTGGGTATGTGCCCCCCCTGACTGGCATGTGTGAGTCACTTACCTTGTGGGCGTCCCAGAATTGAGGGTGGTGCTGCAGGGCTGCGTATGTCGGATGCACACAGTACACGCCCTATACATGGTTGAGCACAGGTAGTGTCATGCTTAGCATCCCTTTTACTGTATGTGGGAGTCGGAGAGAGAGGTGTCATTCCCTGGGTCCCTACTGTGTCAGTGCATGTGCTATGCGTTGCCTCTTTGCCAAGGCCAGGGCATACTGGGGATGCCTCCTTCTGCCTACTGGGGCAGGCTCAGGTTGTTCCTCCTCAGAGTCACTCTGCGCCTGTGCAGGCCTTGGCACTGGTGGGGGGCTGTGTGGCCCTGCCCCATTCTGTTCCTGCTGTAGCTGTTTCCACAGGATCATATTCTGTAGCATGGCACATACAAGGACAATTTGGGTACATGTAGTTGGTGAGTACTGCAAGGCTCCACCAGATGTGTCCAGGCACCAGAACTGTGACTTGAGCATCCCAAGTACATGCTCTATTATGATTCGTGTGTGTGAGTGTGCATCATTATGGAGTTCTTGTTCGTGTGTGTGTGTGTGTGTGTATATGTGTGTGTGTGTGTGTGTGTGTGTGTGTGTGCATTTCTGATGGGTGTCATCAGCCATGGCTCCAGTGCGTATTCAGCATCCCCCACTAGGTGACTGTGTGGGATGTCCCCATTGGCAAATGTTTGGTACAGCTGTGTCAGATGCCAGATGTGGGAATCATGGTAGCTTCCAGGGCAGCCAGCACACACATTCATTATTATGCCCTGGGCATCGCACACGACCTGGCAGTTGATGTAGACCCTACCCCGCTCACCTGGTGGTGCTTTAATGCATATGTGCGTGCAGTCTATTGCACCCACTACCTCAGGGTATTCTGCTATTTGGTGGAAGAGATGCATATTACTGGCCAACGCCTCACGGGTGATGGGGAAATATACGTGCTCACTGACATGTGCTGACATGGCATCCAGGAACTGGTGGAGTACCCCGGATGCTGATTGCCTGTGAAATGCCCATCATATCCCCAGTTGGCCTTTGGAAGGTACCTGTAGCTAGTATTCTTAGGCCTACACATACCTTGGTATCCACTGGGATGGGTTCCCCTCTGTTAGTTGTATGTGTCAGGCGTTGCCGGCACAGCTCAACAATTTGCTGTAGGAGCTCCCTTGTCCACCTTACAGCGCTCCACTATCTCCAGCTCATGTAGCCCTTGGTAGGTTACCCTGGGTCTGTACACTCTTCTCCGTCTCCTCACTGTGGGTTGCTCAGCAGCATTCACATCCTCACCACCCTCAGCCTCTTGCACATGCTGGTTTATGACAGCAAAAGCAGCCCCTAACATTTTTTCTCTTGCTTTCATTTTGTAAAATTTCCCCATCTGTATACACTGGTGTTGCAGAGTTTTTGGGAAAACAAAGGGGAAAAGTGGTTGGACAGTTTATAGTGGTGTGCTGGGCTGGTCTGCTGCCTGTGTAATTCGCTGATTCTGATACATTTCACCTGTTAGCTAAGCTAGTTGTCCTTGATTACCTTCCTACTGCTGTTTTCCCTTCCCATTGCCTCCCTGTTTAAGCCCGTGTGCGCGCCGCGCAAATGGAGTACTGAAATGTGCACAGAGCTGCTTTTTTCCTGGTTTAACTTCCTTTTTCTTCCTGTAAAACTTGGTGCACGGCACACACACCCGCTTTGTAAAGAGTGCTAGGCGTGTTTAGACACACCCCTAGCTTAGCTGTGCTAAGTTAGGGGCAATCTCGAGCCACAGGTCTCCAATCCGCTTACAGTATGCCTGACACTCCCCCCATGAGGTCACTTATATCCTAGTCTTGCACCCAGCTATTTATACTCTTACACTCTTGGGACCTGCCTCACACCCTGGGAAAGTCTGGGATTTACTAACCTTTCCCTCATTTGCATGGGATTGCCTGCTAATGCATAGTTACATGTCCCACACTGAGCCTCCCCCCTTAGCAACCGCTACTCACTGGCCAGGTTGTCTTTTGCCTGCCATTGACTTGCATGGCAGAATATTGACTTTAGTTAGAATGCTCATTTTCAGTTTATTTTCTTATTTTCCGCCTAATCCTGTTTGTGCACTGCTGCCCTATGCTTAAACAGCCGAGATCGGCGAAAAAAAAAACATTAATAGTTGATGTTTTCTATTTTTTTAACAGTTTGCAATGCCAATGGCCTTATACTTGGCCATTGGCATGCTTCCTCAATGATATGCAGCCTTTATTTGGAGCTGTTATATCTCCATTTTGGAATTTGCAGAAATGAACTCTGTTACTAACCGAGTACATTTCTGCAGATTGCACTAGTCTTGCATGGACTATTGCAAGCTTCCTGGATTGCAAAATCACCTCATTTGCATGGATTTCTCCTGCAAATGAGGTGATTTGCATACCAGGGCTTAGTCCATGCAAGATTAGTGCTGGAGCTCTCGTGCAAGTCCCTGCTGGCTGTCCCTGGGTTGCACGGCAGACATATTGCCTGTGTGAGCTACTGCACTAATCTTGCACTCCATGCAGGCTTTTGAGAATCCGGGGGACAGTCTTAGTATATACAGACTTTTATAAATTATCAGATGAGCATGAAGCATCTTTCTTGTTTTCCTGTCCAACATATCCAACACCTTCTGGGGACAGTCAATCACTCCAAAACAGTAAGTTAGGACAGGAAGAACAAACTGGTTTATAGTTTGGAGTTTGTTCCTAGATGTCAACGCTGTTTTAGTATTAAATTTACTCTTCTAAAATATTCCTTACTAAGTTTTATTTGCATTTGCTCATGATTTACTGTTGATTCTTCATCAGTTCCCAAATATTATACACACCCTCTTGCCCAAGTTCTTTTATATCACATTCCTGTTCCAAACTGATGTTGTCTTGGTACTGCAGATCTCCTGCTTTAAAGGTTGCTTTTGCATATTTATTAAGACCAAATGACATTCTTATGTCATCTGACAAAGTTTTGACCACTTGCAGTTGTTCTTTCAGATGAACTATACAGTTTTAAATAGTGTATAAAAAGAAGATGAGAAGTGTTTACATTTTGTTGTTTTCTGGGAGCCAAATTTTAGCCATGACCTAATGTGTTAAGTAGACAGCTTAATAGGTTAAGGGCAAAACAAAGAGCAGGAGTGACACAGAGACACCCTGGGATATCCTCCTTTGAATTTTTATCCCTGGAATAATAATTTGTTCTTATCATAGTTTAACTGCAAAGTGGTTTGACACTGTTTCATAGCTGCTGTAATATAACTGATCAGTGTAGGGTGTACGTTATGCATTTTTAAGCACTCTTATCCATGAATGTGGGATACTGTCAAATGCTTTTTTGTAGTCTAGCCATGCCATACTTAGATTCTTCTCCTTTTAACAGTTCTCCATTATGACTTTAACAACAAATGATCCTTTGTTCCATATGACTTTCTTTGGTTACCCATTTGTTCTACTGCCATGACTGAGTTTTCTTCTGAGTTACTATAAACTCTGTCAGCATCAGTTCCAGTGTATAGTTTATATGTCGTCTGAAGGCAAGTTATCGGTCTATAGTTTTTAGGATAACTTGCAGGTTCACTCTTAAGTAGGAGTATTGTTTTTCTGTTGTTAACTAGGTTGTTGTCTGTTTTGGGTGCACATATAAATAGTTCTTACTCATGGCTAAATTTTCATATAAAGCTGTTAATACTTTTAGCCAGAAGTTAGGTACTGCATCTGGGCTTGGGGTTTTCCATTTAGGAGCTTTTCTTAACTTTGTTTCAGTCTCTCTGGTCGTTAATTCATCCCATTTCATATCCTGTACATTTGAACTTCTTATTTTCTCTTTTACTTCTTCTATCATTTATCATCTTTGTTATGTTCCACAGGATCTCCATAGATATTTCCCCAAAATGTATCTATTTCTTCTTTTTTTGGTGCTATTTTAATTCATTTTGCCTTAGTAAGCAATTCTCTATAAACGTTTTTTGGGTCATCAATAAACTGCTTATTTTGTACTTTTCCTTTATATTTATCTGCATATCTTCAAAGTTTTTCTACCTGTGCTATTTTTAGTTTATTATTTGCGATATTGCACAATAGATCCTGATCTGTTTGGATACTGTGCATTGCTTTTATCATGTTCATCTTTCTGAGTATTTCTGTTGATCTGTTCTCTCTTCTATGCTCTTTTAACAGTGACACTTCCTGTCTTATTTGCTTTATAGTTTCCTCTATTTGATACTTCCGTGATTGCATTCGATTTCTCCCCTTCCTTTCCCTTACTACCCTGTGTTTTTTGTGATAAAACTTTATTATTTATTTAGCTGCACAGTAATATATCCTGTTTACTTCTGTTACATCTCATGAATCTCTATGAACAGTCTTAATTGTGGTGTTCATTTGTTTTACCAAACTTCTAACTTTTTGGATTTTATTAACCTTCTGTAGTCTCTTATTGTCTGTCGATCTCTATTAAATCAAGCAACTCTTCTCTTAGATCATTTTCTTCTAAACTGAGGGCACTTTCATTGTTCTCCATTTCCACTGTTCTCCATTTCCTGTAGGAATTCTATAGAAAGTGCCAGAGCACCATCCTGTGCCATCAGTTGCTCTTTCATATAGAAACTCACTGGCCTATCACTCCACAACACTGACTGTGTCACAGTTGCCACAGTTTCCTGTTCCTTCCCTTGCTGTGCAACTCCAGCTGAATGTTTGTTCTGGTTCCCTATGGATGTCTCGAAAGTATCTTCATATGGCAACTGATCAGATATTTCATGTTCCATTGGTTTCTCGCCTTAATTTGGGGATTCATTGCTCCATCCTGTGTGATGTTATCAGAGTTAAATTTTCTACACTAAATCCTTCATTTTGCAGGTAATCCATAACCTCAGCTTCTAGTTTTTTTAACTTCTCCATTACTAATTCTTTTCTACAGTTCCTCTTTTTTTTCTTATATATTATACTGTAAAGTTTTCCATGTCTGGGTGTCTCCTCCTGTATTTCTCTTCAAATATCTTTGGTGCTGCTCCTTTTGCATTGCTTCATTTTGCTTTCTCCTTTACATAAATATTAAATCTTTTTCTTTCCCATGTCCATATTTCTTCTTCAGATGTCTCTTGCTCTTCCTGTTTCGCCTTACTTGGGTGACTCATTGTTCCATCATGTTGTGATATAACTTTGTTAGACTTTCTACACTACATCCTTCACTTCGCAGGTATTCCATAATTTCAGCTTCTATTTTTTAACTTCTACTTTACCAATCTTCTGTTCTACATTCCCTCTTTGTGATTTTTTTTTGTGTTGTGAAATTTTCCATATCTGGATGCCTTTGCCTGTATTTCTCTTCAAATATCTTTGTGGCTACCTTTTTTTTGTACTGATTAATTTGGCTTTCACCTTTGCATAAATATTGCACCATATCAGATCTCTCTCTTTCCCATGTCCATATATCTTTTTTTATACCTTTCAAAAGTCTCTAGAGTCTATTCTTTATATTTTTGCACTTCCTCAGTTGCTTCTTTTTCCAAACGGCCAGAGGTTTCTTAATCTATATCATGTTTTTCATAAATCTGCTGTATTAATAAATACAAAAATTTATTTGAAGCTTCTGACAGTTTTTCTTGTGGAAGTATTTTTCTTTCCTCTATTTTTTTCTTAATTTATTGTATATCTTCGGTTTGGAAATTCTGGGCTTCTTGCATAACAGTAACAATACGTAATTTCTTTCTTATCCTCAATAGTCCACTCTATTGTCTTTATGGCTCTTTTTTGACCTATCAGTTTTTGTGATTTTTGTGGACTACTATTTCCTTCTACAACAGAGGGCCATCTTCCGCCCGGGCCTGGTCCAGCCCCATTGTAGGAATATTTCCATGTCTTGAGGATTCTACACTGTTATTTTTCCAGTCCTGGCACCAGTGCACCTACCGGAATTAGGCACTTTTTTATCCTGGGTCTTGTGCACCCAGCTTTTTTATTTCTTGACCTACTTCTGTCCGTGATATATGCTATATAAAACACAGTCTATAGATCAGTGTTGTCTTGGTGAGATTTTGTGAAAAACAGGGTCCACCTCATGAAGGTACCCAACAAGACTTGAGGATGAATTCAATTCCAGCAATACTACTTTCCTTTGCTTGCTGATTTATCATCTCTCCATTCGGATGTCCTTCATCTCTCCATTAGTCTCAGTGAATTCCTACTCTAGAACAGAGAAGTGCTAATTATTTTATGGAACTGTGTTAACTTGTATATGTACTGCCTCAGGAAATTTTGCTGCATAATCTGTGATTACCAGGACGTACTAATAGCCCAGTGTTACAAGTGGTCTATAATGTACAATGCTATTCTTTCAAACTGGACTTCCACCATAAGTAAAGGGTATCAAAGAGCTCTTAAACCTTCAACTGTGTGTTGTCCTTTGACATTCTGGGTGAGCTGCACAAAATTATTTTATGTCCTTCAAAACATCTGGCCAGTGAAGAGTAGCCAAAATTCTAGCTTTTGTCTTACACATTCTGAACTGAACAGCTAAAATATGTAAATATACTTAACTTCAATACAATTGTTTTAAAAGCTGTTGGCATTAATAATCAGATTACTATGTGTTCTTTGTCTTTGGTTACCCTGTAGAGCATGTCATTTCTTAGTTCAATGTATAAATATTAGGAGGGCTGTATTATTCCTTTGCTTCCCCACCTACTCTCACTATACTCTCTCAGTGACTTATAATAAATAAGGGCAGTGTTTTCCCCAAAAAACCTTTTTGACATGCCTTATAGAGCTCAGTGAAGTTAGCAATGTTTTCATCAGCATTTTCCTGTGAATTGTAAGCACTTTTAATCCTCAACTAATTCATCCTCTATACACGGAAATCATGAAAACTAATTTTTCTTCTGTCAGGTGGATTAGTGGTTTTCTTTTCTCTTCTTCAGCAGTTCTCTTACCCTCTTTATTACCCTTACAACCCTTCTTCCATTTACAACTGACTCTGCTTTGATGCAGCAAAGAGAAGGAAGAGTAAGACTCCACTCAAGTTCCCTTCTTCCCTTTTGCCTCTGTATCGGATTCATCACCCTCTTCCTCAGTTTCTACATCTATTTCCTTTTTCCTGTCAGTAGTATTTTCGATACCTGTTTTTCTGTGTATTCTTAACCATAGGCCCTTCCTTTCTCAGTCTCCTTACTGACTTATGTTACTATTTTATATTATTCTTAATATATTCTATTATTTTAATAATTGGACGATTCCTACAAGAATCAGTGTCAGATTTATGAAACCCTTTCACACAGAGATATGTCTTAGTTCCTTTTGTATCTTCTAGATGATCTTTCTTCTATTTACTAGAGCTGTGTATTTCTGGTAATATAGCTTCCCCACATATCATCCACAGCTCTATGAATTGGGGGAAGTCTTGGCCAATGACATAATATAGTAAGATATGCCTTAGAGGTACTGGTGTTACACTTTGCCAAAAAGGTTTGTATTTCTATCTGTATTAATGGATATCCTATCTTTGCCTGTAAGTACACATAACTCTTCAATTTTCAGCTTACTAGTGGTTTTAAGCTTATACACATACTGTGATCTAACTAATGAACTCATTAGTCCTGACTCCAACAAACCTTGTATTTCTTTCCCTTTACCAAAATATATTGTTAACAAGCTTAGTAACACCACAGTGACAAAAGGCAGATTCTGCACTTCTGTAACAAGTTTAACATTACCATGTTCCATATGCATTCTTTCTGGTACAGCTTTTTGGCTCAGATCAACAGTTTTTACAGCACTCTGGCAGAATATAGGGGTTGGAGTTCAATTACATCCCCAATGACAGGGGAGTATGGGCATTCTTACTTTGGTGGGGGGGGGGGGACTGCACCTGGCTTCGTCCAGTGAACTGTGCCAGAGGCTGAGACTTGGGGGTACAGCTAGGAATGAGAAGACATGACTACCCTAATGCCAGGAAGAGCATGTGCTCACATAGCCCTGCCATTACCACCCAGTCATTTTCCTAAGCTGCTAGGCAGTGCCCTTTTAAATTTATCTACAGCCAAGATAAAAATATACTTGCATTATTTACATGAGGTTTTAGACACAATAGTTTTCATATACATTTTTACTGAAATTTTATATACAAGAACACAGTAACACAAAACAACTAACCACTGACACAACTATTTATATCAATTGCTATATCCATTACTAAAATTCACTAACCAGCCATAAAATGGTCATACAGCACATATTTCTCATACGAGTTCAATTCTATCTGGTAATTATATTCTGTGGATTTAATAGCGCAGATTTCTTTATGACGCACAACAGTTGACAGTATTTATAAATTATGTAAATGAAGGCGTAATCTAGTTTCTCCAAGTTCCTTGCAATCATCTTCCTGGCTATTGTCAATAAGCTCCAGAGAAGTGGGAATTGAGACTTGGATACACATCCATGAACTGATAATTAAACAACACAAAAAGTTTAGTTAATATGAATTATTCAGATCACAACACTTGCAGAACAGTTAGTTGATGTCTGTAATCATAAACCATATATCAATCTGCTTTGATTTTTGTGTCTAAGAGCTAAGGAGATACAGAACAAACATTTAGTTTAACTTTTTCCTAAACTTATGTAAACCTTATGATGTAAGATCTTCTGAAACTCTGTAGTCATTTTTTTCTGATAAGAGGCCTTTTGCAACCTTTATGCATTTTTAACTTTCGTTTGTCTATCTTTCCTAGCAATTCTAGAAAGTCTTTATCCTATTATCTTCTTTGTAATAACGAGTAAAGACTTTGATACATACATATATATATATATATATATATATATATATATATAGTGTTTCATGGAGTGCTACAGGATCATATCAGAATCTTCCTCATTATTACTGAAGTCTAAGAACTGATGTATTTCTGTTAGAAACCACCCATTAAAATCTTTTAACTATGTTCTAATAAAAGAAAGTCATTTTTCTTGGATTTATCATTACTGCATAAGTACAAGTAAACAAGTAATTCCACTGTGGTCTGATAAAGGGCACGAAATACCTTTACTTTTTTATTTTAGGAACCAAATCATTTGAAATATATACCTTATCAATTCTTGAGTGTGTACAAAAAGAGTAAGGAGTGGGAGTGTGTACCAAAAGAGTAAGGAGTGGGAATATAAGAATTTAATCCAGAAAAGTTATTAACCTCTATAAGGTTAAGTCAGTGAAGTTTGCTACACCCTTAGCTGATACTGAAAAAATGGATTTGTTAATTCCACTATTATCATTTTCATTAAATATACAGTTAATATCTACTCCCATTATTTTACTTCCCTTCAAATTCAAAGTTAAAAATTTCAGATATTTCCTAGAGAATTTAGCTCCATTTCCAGGAATCCAGTAATATTAGCAAAGGTTAACATTCTGAAGAAGTCAGCTGATGGATGCTGACAAAAGTGCTTAGTAAAACAGAACTTGTTTCACTTTGGTGCCGTGAGGAGTTGCAAGCCCTTGATTCTTTTCTGATATTCAATAATGACGATTATACAACATGCCTTTAACACCACTGTACAAGTCAATAACCCCAGGCATTACTGAAGAATTTCTGCATTAAATTGCTGTGATCATTCTCTTTTCTTTAAAGCTGGAACCTGCTAGTATTGTATACCTTTTGTATTTAATCTAAAAATATAATCTTGAAATAAATTTTTCAAGAAAAAAAGCCAAGTGTTTTATGTATTTTTAAACATTTACACATACTACCTCTCTTCTTGTCACTGTTGAGGCCATTTTTGTTTGAAGAAACGCATTTTAAGAAGATATCTTGAATCAGTCACATACATATTGCTGTTACTAATTACTACTCTATGATCTCCAAAATAACACAGATCTTTAGGATAATGGCTATATGAAAACAAAAGGAAACTATAGCCTGAAAGCTCATTTTACTTGATATAGATATAAAAAGCAAACGGTTAATGATGCTAAAGTTGACTAACATACAAGTAAACCAATTTTCTTCAATGGAACTTAAAGTTCCTAGTTTAAAGTTCCAAGTTTAAATAGGAAACCCATTCAAATGGGCATTCTGTTACTCTCTTATACCAACTTATGCCAGTTGCCTTTACTTTAAATATACAGACCACATGTCTTACCAAATAAATGCTTTATATAGGTTATGTATAAGTATACAAAAAGCGATCTAAATGACAATATCTAAAAAAGAAAAAAAATTGATTTAATTTTTATTCTCACATAGAAGTTTGTATTCATTTAAACATATGTTTAATCTTAAGTTCATAGGTAGGCACCAGGCATGCAGTCATGAGGAAACCTGCCCAGCTTCCCAAAATCCCCACAGTACAGTTAGATCAAGGAACGTGTCTAGAGTCACACAGTAGGCACATAAAGGTTGTGGGAATCAAATCCCAGGATGTAAGAAACAGGCTATCAACAGCTCTTAAATTCTATCCTCTGTATCTACTGACAGATATCAAACACACCCCAACTCTCAAGTTGCTTGTGGAACTTGAATATGAACAGTCTTAAAAAAGTGAAGTTAAAAGAAATAGAGGCTGAAGTTAAAGAATACCTGCAAAGTGAAAGATTTAGTGTAGAGAGTCTAACAGGCTATGTCACAGAAATTCATGCAATATAACAGAAGTAAATAGGTTATATTACTGCACAGATAAGACTGTATCTATTAACTTATCATGAAAACACACGGCAGTAAGGGAAAGGAAGGGGAGAAATCAAATGCTACCATGGAAGCATCGAAAAAGCAATTATGACAAGAAGTGTCGAAATTTGAAGAGTACAAAAGGGGGAACAGTTCAACAAAAATACTCAGAAAGATAGATGTGATAACATCAAAGTGCAATATCAGAACAGGCCAGGATCTACAGTGAACTATTGCAAATAATATACTAAAGATATAAGTATAGGGAGAAAAACCTAGAAGATATACAGATAAATGTAATGGAAAGTACAAAAATAAGCAATTTATTGATGACCCAAAAATGTTTTTTTAGAGAACTAATATATAGACACATTTTGAAAAAATAACGTTGAAGTTCCTGTTGAACATAAAGACTCTGACTGGAGAGAAAAATTAAAAGAAAGAATAAGAAGTTCAAATGTACAGGATATGAAATGGGATGAAATAATGGCCAGAGAAATTAGAACAAAATTAAGAAAACCTCAAATTGGAAAACCCCAGGCCCAGATGCAGTACCTAACTTCTGGCTAAAAGTATTAACATATTTACATGAAGATTTAGCCATGAGTAAAAACTATTTATATGTGTACCATGAACAGATGTCAACCTGGTTAACTGGAAAAATCATATTCTTCCTTATGAGCGAACCTACAAGATATCCTAAGAAGTATAGACAAATAACTTGCTTTCCAGAAATGTATAAACTATGGGTCTACTTCTATAACTCTAAATACTGAAATCAAAAATTTCAGTATTTTGAGACCAGAATACTGACACATCAAAACTCCAAAATCATGAAATAAACACAAACAAAATCCAAACCTCCCCTCAAAAACACACACAAAAACACTACATAACTCAACAAACTAATGCGACCAGACATTTATGCAGGGGGGCAAGCTCTCCTGTGCCCCCCCACACCCCCAGCTACTTATATATACCAACTCCAAGGTTGCACTGACTCAAAAAAAACATAAAATAACACAAACCTACTCTTACCTACCCTACACTGCCACTGCAAACAGTCATATTTACACTCACTAATATACAAACACACACACACACTACACATGTACAAAAATCACCACATACAACTCACTCACACACACACACTCATTCACCTACCAATCCCAACCTACCCCTAAAACTCCCCACAAAAATCTAAATCAAAGCATTACAGAAAATGATGAAGTTTGTATTACATGGGATCATCAATTATCAACAGTTCAAAAAAGTGATGCAAGAAAACCAGATACAGTAGTCCATAAAAATAAGACAAAATGAACAATGATCATTGAAATTGCTACATCAAGTGATTACAGTGTCTTATGTACAGAGACACACAAAGTTATAAAATACAAGGATTTGCAGGCAGAAAAGAGGGCAATATGGAAGGATACCCAGACAGTTCCAATAGTAGTAGGAGGAATGGGTTTCATGAAAAAGAATTTACAATTGTATTTAGATATGTTACTGATGCATGTAACTCCTTATGAACTGCAGAAAGAGTGAATTCTGGGCACATTGTGGGTGCTGCAAACAGCACCTTTAGCTAATATCAGACTAAAACAATATTAATTTCATTAACTTTAAAACTTTGACTTCGGAATAGGGTTCATTCCTGTCATGATATCAGAAACCTAAAAGACTTGGAGAAATTAAAAAGGCAGACAAATGCTGTGGGAATCAAATCCCAGACAGCAAGAAACAGACTGTCAATAACATAGTATCTATCCTCTGCATCAGCTGCCACTGCCAGATATCAAACACACCCAAACTCTCACGTTGCTTGTGGAACTTGAACAGTCTTAAGAAAGTGAAGCCATATGCTATTTTCTCTGACAACTAGAGCCACCGACAACTATTATTTATATGAAGCTAAAGGTACTTGCAAAAAAATATTTTAAAACCCTATCTGAATGCTTAAAGCATATACATTCCTGCCTTAACTAATATGTACCAACTCTACTCTACAACAAAATTCTGTTTTAACGTAATCTCCCTTATCACATAGCAGTCTGTATCTATTTAAACAAATTTTCAAGTCTTAGGTTCATAGGTATTTCACCAGGCATGCAGTCAAGGAGACTATCAAAGGAGACAAAACCAGCCTTTCAGAAAACACAGTGCATTGTCTGGTCATGTAACCTGCTCAGAATTGCACAGCAGACAGATGAAGGCTTTGGAAATCATACTCTGACTTACAGGAAATGGCATGCCAACTGTTCATGGTTTCAGTCCACTGCATTAAATGCCAGACTTCAAACTCTACTCAATACTCATATTATTAATTTTCTTAAGACTGTTCTTGTTGCATAAAGTCATATGCCCTTTGCTCTGTTACCCAGAAATATACACACATACACACACACACACACACACACACACATATATATATATACACATATACAC